>NW_027257930.1:0-300000 GCF_045791955.1 Oncorhynchus clarkii lewisi | reverse complement strand
AGATGGACTTGGGAGGAGATTCTAGACGGGAAAGGACCCTGGGCAGAGCCAGGAGAATATTGCCGCCCCAAGGCCGAGCTGGAGGCAGCAAAAGCAGAGAGGCGGCATTATGAGGAACTAGCACGGCAGAGCGGATGGAAGCCCGAGAGTCACCCCCAAAAATTTCTTGGGGGGGGGCACAGGGGGAGTGTGGCAGAGTCAGGAGTCAGACCTGAGCCAACTCCCCCCGTTTATCGTGAGGAGCCAAGGAGGAGCTCAGAACCAGAGCTGGTGTTGGAGGTGAGCGAAGCAGAGACTGTGAAGGAGTTAATGGGGAAATTGGAGGAGAGTGATATGAGGGACTTGCTGGTTTGGTGCATGAGGCACGACATTCGCCCGACGGAGCGTGTCAGGGATTTAATGGCAACGGGGTCAGCTCTCCATACTCATCCTGAGGTGCGTGCGAGGGGTCTGGTGAAGACTGTGCCAGCCTCACGCACCAGGCCTCCTGTGCATCTCCCTAGCCTTGCACGTCCTGTGCCATCTCAGCACTACAGTGCTCCTAGCAGTGCTAACTGTGGCGGGCGTGGTGCTGGTCAGGCACCGTGTTATGCAGTTGTGCGCACGGTGTCCCCAGTACGCGTGCTTAGCCCAGTGCGCTACATCCCAGCTCCCCACATCTGCCGGGCTAGGGTGAAGATCCAGCCAGGGCGGTTGGTGCCAGCCCTGCCCTCAAGATCTCCAGTACGCCTTCACGGTCCGGTCTATCCGTCACCACCTCCACGCACCAGCCCTCCGGTGGCAGCCCCCCGTACCAGGCTGTCTCTCCGGCCCATCCTTACAGGGGCTTCCTCCTCTCCAGCGCTGCCGGAGCCTCCCACCTGTCCGGCGCCTCTGCCGGAACCTCTCGCCTGTCCGGCGCCGCTGACAGAGCCTCCAGCCTGTCCGGCGCGACCGGAGCCTCCCGCCTGTCCGGCGCCTCTGCCGGAGCCTCCCGCCTGTCCGGCGCCGCTGCCGGAGCCTCCCGCCTGTCCGGCGCCTCTGCCGGAGCCTCCCGCCTGTCCGGCGCCTCTGCCGGAGCCTCCCGCCTGTCCGGCGCCGCTGCCGGAGCCTCCCGCCTGTCCGGCGCCGCTGCCGGAGCCTCCCGCCTGTCCGGCGCCTCTGCCGGAGCCTCCCGCCTGTCCGGCGCCGCTGCCGGAGCCTCCCGCCTGTCCGGCGCCGCTGCCGGAGCCTCCCGCCTGTCCGGCGCCGCTGCCGGAGTCTCCCGCCTCTCCGGCGCTACCAGGGCCTTCCTTTTCTCCAGCGTTGCCGGAGCTTCCCGTCTGCCCAGCGCCAGCTGAGCTTCCCGTCTGCCCAGCGCCAGCTGAGCTTCCCGTCTGCCCAGCGCCAGCTGAGCTTCCCGTCTGCCCAGCGCCGCCAGCGCCGCCCGTCTGCCCAGCGCCGCCAGCGCCGCCCGTCTGCCCAGCGCCGCCAGCGCCGTCCGTCTGCCCGGAGCTGCCAGTGCCGCCCGTCTGCCAGGAGCCGCCAGTGCCGCCCGTCAGCCAGGGGCTGCCAGTGCCGCCCGTCAGCCAGGGGCCGCCAGTGCCGCCCGTCAGCCAGGGGCCGCCAGTGCCGCCCGTCAGCCAGGGGCCGCCAGTGCCGCCAGTCAGCCAGGGGCCGCCAGTGCCGCCAGTCAGCCAGGGACCGCCAGTGCCGCCAGTCAGCCAGGGGCCGCCAGTGCCGCCAGTCAGCCAGGGGCCGCCAGTGCCGCCAGTCAGCCAGGGGCCGCCAGTGCCGCCAGTCAGCCAGGGGCCGCCAGAGCCGCCAGTAAGCCAGGGGCCGCCAGTAAGCCAGGGGCCGCCAGTGCCGCCAGTCAGCCAGGGGCCGCAAGTAAGCCAGGGGCCGCCAGTGCCGTCAGTCAGCCAGGGGCCGCCCGAGCAGCTGCCCCTCTGTCCAGAGCAGCTGTCGCCCCTCTGTCCCGAGCTGCTGCCGCCCCTCTGTCCCGAGCAGCTGCCGCCCCTCTGTCCCGAGCAGCTGCCGCCCCTCTGTCCCGAGCTGCTATCGCCCCTCTGTCCCGAGCTGCTATCGCCCCTCTGTCCCGAGCTGCTATCGCCCCTCTGTCCCGAGCAGCTGTCCCTCTGTCCCGAGCAGCTGCTTCACCTCTGTCCCGAGCTGCCCCTCTGTCCCGAGCAGCCCCTCTGTCCAGTGGGGTCATTGAGAGGGGTGGTCATGGTGAGTAAGCCAGGGAGGCGGACAATAAGGCGGACTAAGACAATGGTGAAGTGGGGTCCGCGTCCCGCGCCAGAGCCGCCACCGCGGACAGACGCCCACCCAGACCCTCCCCTATAGGTCAAGGTTTTGCGGCCGGAGTCCGCACCTTTGGGGGGGGGTACTGTCACGTTCTGACCTCTATTTCTGTTGTTTTGTATTTATTTAGTATGGTCAGGGCGTGAGTTGGGTGGGCAGTCTATGTTTGTTTTTCTATGTTTTGGGGCATTTCTATGTTTTCGGCCTAGTATGGTTCTCAATCAGAGGCAGGTGTCATTAGTTGTCTCTGATTGAGAATCATACTTAGGTAGCCTGGGTTTCACTGTGTGTTGGTGGGTGATTGTTCCTGTCACTGTGTGTGGTGTCACAGGATAGGACTGTTTTGCGTTTTCACATTTCTTGTTTTTGTTAGTTTGTTCATGTGTAGCGATTTATTAAAACATGAATAACCACCACGCTGCGCTTTGGTCCGCTTCTCTTCCTCCTACAGACGAACGCCCTTACAATGAGACGATAATCCATACAATCTCCATTGATTGGAGATTCATCACCTGAGTTCTCTCATCATTCATTTGGTCAGCGACTTCAATGAGTTCTGCTGATTTGTCTTCTAACTTTGTCATTGTGTTCCTCGTCTTTGGTCTGCAGCGTTTTGAGTAGAACCGTGTTACTTTGAGTAACGTTCAACAAAACTGCATGCATGTTATCAAGTTGAGCGCTCCTGTTTGTAGATAACGCTTCAGATTTATCTAGTTTGGCGTGGACATCATCGTATTTAATTTTGGCTAAATCGAGTTGTTCCTGTAGCATATGATTTTGTTCCTGTAGAAGACAATATTGTTGAAGAGCTTGTGCTTGTTCATCATCATACGTTTTTGCAATTACATTTAATTGTTCAGTTTTCAAGCGCAGTTCCATAGCTAGCAGAATTGTTCTCTTTTCTGCATTTGTCATCCCTCTGTCCCTTTATGTCTACCATCTCCTGCTTCAGCCATTAGAACATTATGAACGGAACATTTTTCTTCCTAATTTTCCAAAGTTTGGTTTTGGAATATATTGGGAGCTGCAAAGACAATTTTAATATATTTATTGACGTTAATGAACCATCAGTACTGGACAGTACTGTGGAAGTTGGACGTGAATGAATTTGCAAAAGCAAATTGAATTAATCAATGATAATGATTAATCATACCTTGATAGGTTATCTGGGAATTAAACTATAAACTAACCTGAGAAGTTGGTTCGTCTAGGTTACTATTGCAAAGTTTAAAGTGTCTCATTTAACTGGAAGAACCTAGAAAGGTATCTTCGACAATTTAAATAAAATAAATTGAATGAGACCCAATAATACCCAAGCAATTGAGATTGCTGGATTATCATAAAGGTAATGTTAGGTACATTTACCACTATGTTACACTTTCCCCTCAGGCCAAAGCCATATGGGATTCCCGCTGGAGGCGGGACTGATTGATTGTGCTTTGCAGAAGCAGATTTTATTGATTGATCAAATTTAATGAATAATCAAACCTGTATAGGCTATCTGAGAATTAAACTTTACATTTACCTGGGAAGTTGTTTCATCTAGGTTACTATTGCAAAGTTTAAGGTGTCTCATTTAATTGGAAGAACCTAGAAAGGTATGTCCGACAATTTAAATAAATAAATTGAATGAGTGCAAAAATACCCAAGCAATCGAGATTGCTGGATTATTTTAACGTGATCCACGTTTGGATTTCCAACACTTGCGATTCTTCACGACCATGATGCTGAATGCTGAAATCAAACGGAAGTACAAAGGGCGGGGCTTCCGTCGCGCAAGGTGGAGGAATTTAAATGGAACACAGGAAGTGAAAATTTTTCCCCCTGTTAGCTTAGCCTCTCGTGCCAGCTATATCACGTTCTAAGCACAAAATAGGGTCCCTTTCGCCATCCGCTAAAATACTATAATCATTTTAAAAAACATTTTAAAAAACAGCTGCCGCAAACCGAAGCCTTGTTGATCTTACCTCTGGCAAAGTCACTTAATAATAGTTATCAGGGTGGGTTTACTAGTGACGTCTCACATTAAACTTTTCGGCATACTTTGCTAGCATTATGTTGACCAGAGCAACACGGTACATAATACAGATATGCCTGTAGTCAGTCAACACTGTTGTAGTGCGGACAAAAATACTTTGGCTCCAACTCCGAAGATCTATCCTCTAATTTCCAACCTTTCTGGCTCTAGAAGTTAATATTGACCGACAGAAATAGTACTGTTGTAACGGCCGTTGTTGGTGGAAGAAGAGGAGGACCAATGCGCAGTGTGGTAAGTGTCCATATTGATTTAATAGAACAATCGAACACTGAAGCAAAACAATAAAGCGACAACGAACGAAACGAAACAGTCCTGTACGGTGAATACACAAAACACAGAACAGAAAATAATCACCCACAAATCAAGGGTGAAAACAGGTTGCCTAAGTATGGTAAAACAAAGACAAAACAAAGGAACTAAGGTCAGAACGTGACAACCGTTTGGCCTAACGGACTAAATCTGGAATTTATCACTCATTGCTCTGACGCTAAAAACCACTACTGGAGGCGCTCTGGAGCCTCTTCGAATGGGAACACACAACCAATTTGAATGTAGCAAAGCAGTCTGTTTGTACAGTTATTTTTGCACAGTTGATATATAGAATTCAACAGCAAAGTAATTCTATATTAGATTCCTCACAGCGGGGCGTCATAAATGTTGTGTCTTTACTATCATTAAACTGAAGACTTCGTTTTTATCAAAGATTCTATGTAATTAGTTACTCGATTAAACTGAATAATCATGTAACTGTAATTAACTAGGAAGTTGGGGCGCCAAGGAAAGAATTCAGATTACAAAGTTATAATTTCCCAATATAACCTTTCAGATATTTTCATATCTGATCAATAGTCTTCTGATTAATGATTTATTTTACCTCACGTTAGTCTCATTCCAAACGTCGTAAATGGTTATCTGCACGAACCCAGTCTTCACTATGAGTCATCCATACATCAATTGTCTTAAATCATTTATTTATTACTAACTAAGTAATTCACAGAAATGCATAAACAAACAGTAAATGTGGTTACATGTGGTGATAGAATGAGCCCTAGTGGGCTGAACCGACATGTGGTGATAGAATGAGCCCTAGTGGGCTGAACCGACATGTGGTGATAGAATGAGCCCTAGTGGGCTGAACCGACATGTGGTGATAGAATGAGCCCTAGTGGGCTGAACCGACATGTGGTGATAGAATGAGCTCTAGTGGGCTGAACCGACATGTGGTGATAGAATGAGCTCTAGTGGGCTGAACCGACATGTGGTGATAGAATGAGCCCTAGTGGGCTGAACCGACATGTGGTGATAGAATGAGCCCTAGTGGGCTGAACCGACATCTGGTGATAGAATGAGCCCTAGTGGGCTGAACCGACATGCGGTGATAGAATGAGCCCTAGTGGGCTGAACCGACATGTGGTGATAGAATGAGCCCTAGTGGGCTGAACCGACATGTGGTGATAGAATGAGCTCTAGTGGGCTGAACCGGCATGGCAGCTTGTTAGACAAGAGGGGAGTGGGGGGTTTTACCAAGAAGTCACTACAGAGTTAATTATAACAATTAAAATGCTAATCCTTTACACATGAACACTCACTCATTCGGGAACAATTGCAATCAATATATATATTTACGCTCAGTGTGTCATCTTGATCACTGGTGAAAAGTCTTTATTTTGTAGAATTGTCCCTCTCTCTCTCTGTCTTGGTTAGAGGGATAGTTCAAAGTGACATTCATTATAGAATGGATGTTTCGGCAGTTGTTGTTCTTCGCGTTCAATGATACCGAATTCCTAGTAATTAGTATCAAAGACTTGTTCTTATTCTGTCAGTATCAATAGTCTAAGAGTTTAACAATGTGGTATGGTTAAAAGATTCTACAACCTTTGTCCTCCCCTAAGTTGGGTTTTATTCGGAATGGCAGAAAAGGGCTGTCCCAGGATGTCTGACCCTAACTGGGCTCAGGGGCAGTCCTCTGATTTAGTTCAAATCAAAAGGGAATTGTATTTTTCTTCATTAAACAGTCCACAATCATATTCCACAATTATACAAACAGTATCATACTCACTCATTCATCTTATACAACAATTAGATGTAAACCTCATATCTGAGGCTATTATATAAACAGCGTTATGGTAATGTGGCCACACCGTCTCTCTTGAGCTTCCCAAGTTGTGACAAACGTACCAGTTCGTAGCTGGATTCTTCACCGATCTTTTACACTTTCTCTGGAACATGAAATTTGTTTGTACCTCAAGTTCTTGTCTCCATGAAAAACCACTCTCTATAACGGTGTGTCCATGAGGTCTTCTCAGGAACTTACGACCTCTGACCACAGCAATCTGGTTGTAGAAGCAGAGAGCGGGGGATGGTGCTCGCTGTACTCAAAGAGGGCAACGTCATGACACAGTTTAGGTCACCTAGCAGCACTAGCTCTGAAGATAGATGGGGGCAATCAGTTCACATATGGTGTTCAGGGCACAGCTGGGGGCAGAGGGTGGTCTATAGCTGCGACAGTGAGAGACTTGTTTCTGGAAAGGTGGATTTTTAAAAGTAGAAGCTCTAATTGTTTGGTTACAGACCTGGACAGAAGGACAGAACTCTGCAGGCTATTTTTTATTTTTATTTATTTATCCGTTATTTTACCAGGTAAGTTGACTGAGAACACATTCTCATTTGCAGCAACGACCTGGGGAATAGTTACAGGGGAGAGGAGGGGGATGAATGTACCAATTGTAAACTGGGGACGATTAGGTGACAGTAGATTGCAACTCCACCCCCTTTGGCAGTTCTGTTTAAACCAACTCTTAGTGTCCTGATTCAGACCTGTTTAAACCAACTCTTAGTTTCCTGATTCAGATCTGTTCAAACCAACTCTTAGTTTCATGATTCAGATCTGTTTAAACCAACTCTTAGTTTCCTGATTCAGATCTGTTTAAACCAACTCTTAGTTTCCTGATTCAGATCTGTTTAAACCAACTCTTAGTTTCCTGATTCAGATCTGTTCAAACCAACTCTTAGTTTCCTGATTCAGATCTGTTTAAATCAACTCTTAGTTTCCTGATTCAGATCTGTTCAAACCAACTCTTAGTGTCCTGATTCAGATCTGTTTAAACCAACTCTTAGTTTCCTGATTCAGATCTGTTTAAACCAACTCTTAGTTTCCTGATTCAGATCTGTTTAAACCAACTCTTAGTTTCCTGATTCAGATCTGTTCAAACCAACTCTTAGTGTCCTGATTCAGATCTGTTCAAACCAACTCTTAGTGTCCTGATTCAGATCTGTTCAAACCAACTCTTAGTTTCCTGATTCAGATCTGTTCAAACCAACTCTTAGTTTCCTGATTCAGATCTGTTTAAACCAACTCTTAGTTTCCTGATTCAGATCTGTTCAAACCAACTCTTAGTTTCCTGATTCAGATCTGTTTAAACCAACTCTTAGTGTTATTATTCATTATTTATTTATGATTTGTATTAATCAAGGCATAATCAGGATTAATTTAGTATTGTTTAGAAACGTGTTATCTACTCCCTTAGACAGGAAATTACTCCAGTCATCATCCACAGTTCAGTTACTAAACACAACCCAAAACAAACTGCAAATGCAGCCAATGAGTTTGGGACCAAATACTAAACTTTTGACTACTTTAATAGACTATAAGTAAATTGATCAGAATATTTACGACTTCATCAAATTATCAAAGTATGGGGGGAATAGATACATAAAGTGTTTTCATTTCTAAAATACCCTCAAATTAATGGTGACATTATATACTGTCACCTCATATGAAACATTTGATCTGAAATCCAAAATGTTGGAGTATAGAGCCACATTTAAAATGTTAGCTTCACTGTCTAAATAGATATGTTGTGGACTGTATACTCAATACAATCTAAATCTGATACCTCACTGTCAAAATAGATATAGTGTGGACTGTATACTCAATACAATCTAAATCTGATACCTCACTGTCTAAATAGATATGGTGTGGACGTATACTCAATACAATCTAAATCTGATACCTCACTGTCTAAATAGATATGGTGTGGACTGTATACTCAATACAATCTAAATCTGATACCTCACTGTCTAAATAGATATGATGTGGACTGTATACTCAATACAATCTAAATCTGATACCTCACTGTCTGTCTTCTGACTGATACTGCTTTTTAAACTGCTCTGGTCAGTCTACTCAAATATTTGTACTATACATTTTTCTAACTGCAGTCAATACTTTGATCATTTGTCATTTCTAATAATGATACAATATTTAATTTATGAATAGATATGGCAGGTTTCAGGACACTGATGTATCTGAATATGTTTAAAAAATATACTGCCAATATTTTCACAACCAAAGAATAGCAGTGTGATTTTAATATGATTTGACTCTTTGCAGGCTGTCAGGCTGTCTAGTCACAGAGGAAGGTTGTGCTTCTCTGGTCTCAGCTCTGAGGTCAAACCCCTCACACCTGAGAGAGCTGGATCTGAGCTACAATCACCCAGGAGACTCAGGAGTCAAACTGCTCTCTGCTGGACTGGAGGATTCACACTGCAGACTGGAGAAACTCAAGTATGTAGAGGGTTTATGTCAATGTTCATATCAGACATGTTTGACTTATCAGGCAAGTTAAGACAAACATTCTTACCACCTCTTGGACAAAGATATGATGACTGTGTGTGTGTCCAGTGTGTCCAATGTGTGTGTGTCCAGTGTGTCCAGTGTGTGTGTCCAGTATATGTGTGTATGTCCTCTCAAAAACAGACTGGACACACACAACAGACACACACACACACATTGGACATACAAACACACACACACACACACACACACACACACACACACACACACACACACACACACACACACACACACACATACACCCACACACACACACACACACGCTGGACATACAAACACATACAAACACACACACACACGCAAGACATACAAACACACACACACACACGCTGGACACACACACACACACACATACAAACACACACACACACGCAAGACATACAAACACACACACACACACACACGCTGGACACACACACACACACACACACACACACACACACACAGGATAAAAGCTGTTGCCCAACAACTTGCTCAGTTTCACCTCAGGAAGCTGGGTTGTTACAGTTAATGAACTGGATATTCTATGTTCATTATCACATATCTTATCATATCATACTGACAAAAGGGTTCATTGATCATTACATTGAATAACATACTGAATTAATGCATTGATTTTCACATTAGTATAACAATATGACCATACAGTTCTAGGAAACGGAAGATGAATCTATATGTTGTTTGAGAGAATAAACCAAATGCATCTGCCATTGTCCTTCTACACTACTGGTGTTAAATTAACAGTGTGTTTGTGAAGTCATGATGATCTCTTTGTCAGGCTGTCAGGCTGTGGAGTCACAGAGGAAGGCTGTGCTTCTCTAGTCTCAGCTCTGGAGTCAAACCCCTCACACCTGAGAGAGCTGGATCTGAGTAACAATGACCTGAAGGATTCAGGAGTGAAGCTGCTCTCTGCTGGACTGGGGAATCCCCACTGTAAACTGGAGACTCTGAGGTCAGTATTCCTATAGTTGGTCAACAAGTGATAACTGTTCAACAGAGCCACATGTGTTTACGAGACACACATACTTCAATGGTGAGAGGTTAGTATGTTTTGTTGTAGCCTCTGTTATTGGTAATGGTGAGAGGTTAGCATGTTTTGTTGTAGCCTCTGTTATTGGTAATGGTGAGAGGTTAGTATGTTTTGTTGTAGCCTCTGTTATTGGTAATGGTGAGAGGTTAGTATGTTTTGTTGTAGCCTGTGTTATTGGTAATGGTGAGAGGTTAGCATGTTTTGTTGTAGCCTCTGTTATTGGTAATGGTGAGAGGTTAGCATGTTTTGTTGTAGCCTCTGTTATTGGTAATGGTGCGAGGTTAGCATGTTTTGTTGTATCCTCTGTTATTGGTAATGGTGAGAGGTTAGTATGTTTTGTTGTAGCCTCTGTTATTGGTAATGGTGAGAGGTTAGTATGTTTTGTTGTAGCCTCTGTTATTGGTAATGGTGAGAGGTTAGCATGTTTTGTTGTAGCCTCTGTTATTGGTAATGGTGCGAGGTTAGCAAGTTTTGTTGTATCCTCTGTTATTGGTAATGGTGAGAGGTTAGTATGTTTTTGTTGTAGTCTCTGTTATTGGTAATGGTGAGAGGTTAGTATGTTTTGTTGTAGCCTCTGTTATTGGTAATGGTGAGAGGTTAGCATGTTTTGTTGTAGCCTCTGTTATTGGTAATGGTGAGAGGTTAGCATGTTTTGTTGTAGCCTCTGTAACTCTCTCACTCATTATTATTAATGATTCATTCATGATCTTCCTCAATCATGACAGTCATTGTGTTCAAAGAATATGGGACCAAATACTAAACTTTTGACTACTTTAATACAATATAAGTGAATTGGTCAGAATATTTATGACTTCAAATGGGGGGACTAGATACATAGTGCATTTATTTTTCTAAATGGTGAAACATACAAACATATGTATTAAAATATCCTCAAATAAAAAGTGACATTATATAATGTTGAAAACAATATACTGCCACTATTTTCACCTCCAAAGAATATCAGTGTGATTTTAATATGATTTGACTCTTTGCAGGCTGCCAGGCTGTCTAGTCACAGAGGAAGGCAGTGCTTCTCTGGTCTCAGCTTTGAGGTCAAACCCCTCACACCTGAGAGAGCTGGACCTGAGCTACAATCACCCAGGAGACTCAGGAGTCAGACTGCTCTCTGCTGGACTGGAGGATTCACACTGCAGACTGGAGAAACTCAAGTATGTAGAGGGTTTATGTCAATGTTCATATTAGACATGTTTCACTTATCGGGCAAGTTAAGACAAACATTCTTACCACCACTTTGACAAAGTTATATGCTGACTGTGTGTGTGTGTGAGTGAGTTCAGGTGTATCCCTCAATGACTGTCTGTTCTTCTGCTTACCGCTACAGTGTGGAACATGGTGGAGAGAACAGAATGAAACCTGGGCTTAGAAAATGTGAGTGTTGACTGCTGTGAAGAATATGACTAAGAATAAGTCTTAATTCAAGTTAAGTCAAAGTCAAAGACCACCATCATTACTGACTTGGTCATATTAAATATCAGCTGTAGTTCTACAGAAGCAAAAATCAGGGACAACAAAGTTTACAAAGAGTATCTTTGACTGTGTGTATGTGTGTGTGTGTGTGTGTGTAATTAATGTGAACTAGTAAGTTTTATATTACCATACTGTATAACATATGATCATTCAACAAGTCTCAAGTTACCTTAACTTCTCCTTTTGATACCTAGAAACATCTACATTAAATGAATTAGTGAAAAGTGAGTGAACATTCTAATGTGAATGATGATGATTTCTAATATTGTGTCTGGTTTCATCCATCAGATGTCTGTGATCTCACACTGGACCCAAACACAGTAGACAGACACCTCTCTCTGTCTGAGGAGAACAGAAAGGTGACATGGAGGAGAGAGAAGCAGCCGTATCCTGATCACCCAGAGAGATTTGAGGGCTGTAGACAGGTGCTGTGTAGAGAGGGTCTGACTGGGCGCTGTTACTGGGAGGTAGAGTGGAGTGGGAGTGGGGCTGTTATAGGAATGACATATAAAGGAAACAGCAGAGGGGGTAGGGACTGTTGGCTTGGATACAATGACAAGTCCTGGAGTCTGTTCTGCTCTGACAACAGTTACTCTGCCTGGCACAATAATAATCCCACTACCATAGACGTCCCCCCCTCCAGCTTCCACAGAGTAGGAGTGTATCTGGACTGGCCAGCCGGCACGCTGTCCTTCTATAGAGCCTCCTCTGACACACTGACCCACCTGATCACATTCACCTCCACATTCACTGAGCCCCTCTATCCAGGGTTTAGGATTGATTATGACTCCTCAGTGTCCCTGTGTCAGGTAAAAAAAAAATCTTTTAAAAATAATTAAATAATGAAATAACACAAACACACACACACTGGACACACAGAACACACGCACACACAGACACCCATACACACACACACACACAGTAACGGTTTTCTAGGTGTGAAGGAGAGTCGGACCAAAATGCGGCGTGTAGATTGCGATCCATGTTTATTAAACTGAAACACGAATCTAAATACAAACACTACAAAACAATAAACGCAACGAAAACCGAAACAGCCTAATACTGGTGCACATAAACATAGAACAAGGACATCAGGACACTAAGGACAATCACCCACGAAACACTCAAAGAATATGGCTGCCTAAATATGGTTCTCAATCAGAGACAACGATAAACACATGCCTCTGATTGAGAACCACTTCAGACAGCCATAGACTTAACAAGAACACCCCACTAAGCTACAATCTCAATACCAACACACCACATACAAAAACCCATGCCACACCCTGGCCTGACCAAATAAATGAATAAAAGATAAACACAAAATACTTCGACCAGGGCGTGACAGAACCCCCCCCCCCCCCCCCCCTAAGGTGCGGACTCCCGGACGCACATCAAAACAATAGGGAGGGTCCGGGCGTCTGTCCATGGTGGCGGCTCCGGCGCGGGACGTGGACCCCAGTCTATCAATGTCTTAGTCCCTCCTCCTCGCGTCCTAGGATAGTCCACCCTCGCCGCCGACCATGGCCTAGTAGTCCTCACCCAGAATCCCACTGGACTGAGGGGCAGCTCGGGACTGAGGGGCAGCTCGGGACTGAGGGGCAGCTCGGGACTGAGGGGCAGCTCGGGACTGAGAGGAAGCCCAGCACTGAGAGGAAGCTCAGGCAGGTAGTTGGATCCGGCAGATCCTGGCTGGCTGGTGGTTCTGGCAGATCCTGGCTGATCTGGAAGAGTCTGGTTGACTGGCAGATCTGGAAGAGTCTGGTTGACTGGCAGATCTGGAAGAGTCTGGTTGACTGGCAGATCTGGAAGAGTCTGGTTGACTGGCAGATCTGGAAGAGTCTGGTTGACTGGCAGATCTGGAAGAGTCTGGCTGACTGGCAGGTCTGGAAGAGTCTGGCTGACTGGCAGGTCTGGAAGAGTCTGGCTGACTGGCAGGTCTGGAAGAGTCTGGCTGACTGGCAGATCTGGAAGAGTCTGGCTGACTGGCAGATCTGGAAGAGTCTGGCTGCTCCATGCTGACTGGCTGCTCCTTGCTGACTGGCGGCTCCTTACTGACTGGCGGCTCCTTACTGACTGGCGGCTCTGGCTGCTCCATGCTGACTGGCGGCCCTGGCTGCTCCATGCTGACTGGCGGCCCTGGCTGCTCCATGCTGACTGGCGGCCCTGGCTGCTCCATGCTGACTGGCGTCCCTGGCTGCTCCATGCTGACTGGCGTCCCTGGCTGCTCCATGCTGACTGGCGTCCCTGGCTGCTCCATGCTGACTGGCGTCCCTGGCTGCTCCATGCTGACTGGCGTCCCTGGCTGCTCCATGCTGACTGGTGTCCCTGGCTGCTCCATGCAGACCGGCAGCTCTGGCGGCTCCTTGCAGACTGGAGGCTCTGGCGGCATCCTGCAGACTGGCAGCTCCTTGCAGACTGGCAGCTCCTTGCAGACTGGCAGCTCTATGCAGACTGGCAGCTCTATGCAGACTCCGGCAGCGCTGTAGAGACGGAAGGCTCCAACTGCGCTGAACAGGCGGGAGACTCTGGCAGCGCTGTAGAGGAGCAAGGCTCTGACAGCGCTAGACAGGCGGGAGACTCCGGCAGCGCTGGAGAGGAGGAAGGCTCTGGCAGCGCTGGACAGGCGAGGCGCACTGTAGGCCTGATGCGTGGTGCTGGCACTGGTGGTACTGGGCCGAGAACACGCACAGGAAGCCTGGTGCGGGGAGCTGCCACCGGAGGGCTGGTGCGTGGAGGTGGTACTGGGTAGACCGGACCGTGCAGGCGCACTGGAGCTCTTGAGCACCGAGCCTGCCCAACCTTACCTGGTTGAATGCTCCAGGTCGCCCTGCCAGTGCGGCGAGGTGGAATAGCCCGCACTGGGCTATGCAGGCGAACCGGGGACACCGAGCGCAAGGCTGGTGCCATGTAAGCCGGCCCAAGGAGACGCACTGGAGACCAGCTGCGTAGAGCCGGCTTCATGGCACTTGGCTTGATGCTCACTCTAGCCCGGCCGATACGCGGAGCTGGAATGTACCGCACCGGGCTATGCACCCGCACTGGGGACACCGTGCACTCCACAGCATAACACGGTGCCTGCCCGGTCTCTCTAGCCCCCCGGTAAGCACAGGGAGTTTGCGCAGGTCTCCTACCTGGCGTAGCCATCCTCCCTGTGAGTCCCCCCCCCTCCCAATAATTTTTTGGGGCTGACTCTCGGGCTTCCATCCGCGTCGCCGTGCTGCCTCCTCATACCAGCGCCTCTCCGCTTTCACCGCCTCCAGTTCTTCTTTGGGGCGGCGATATTCTCCTGGCTGAGCCCAGGGTCCTCTTCCATCAAGGATCTCCTCCCAAGTCCAGAATTCCTTATTTCGTATCTCCTGCTGCCGCTGTTGCTTCTCCTGCTGCTCCTGCCTGTTGACACGCCACTTGGTCCTTTTGTGGTGGGTGATTCTGTAATGGTTTTCTAGGTGTGAAGGAGAGTCGGACCAAAATGCGGCTTGTAGATTGCGATCCATGTTTATTAAACTGAAACACGAATCTAAATACAAACACTACAAAACAATAAACTTAACGAAAACCGAAACAGCCTAATACTGGTGCAAATAAACATAGAACAAGGACATCAGGACACTAAGGACAATCACCCACGAAACACTCAAAGAATATGGCTGCCTAAATATGGTTCCCAATCAGAGACAACGATAAACACATGCCTCTGATTGAGAACCACTTCAGACAGCCATAGACTTAACTAGAACACCCCACTAAGCTACAATCCCAAAACCAACACACCACATACAAAAACCCATGCCACACCCTGGCCTGACCAAATAAATGAAGATAAACACAAAATACTTAGACCAGGGCGTGACACACACACACACACACACACACACACACACACACACACACACACACACACACACACACACACACACACACTGGACACACACATACACACGAACACACACTGTACACACTGTACACACACACGCACACACACGCACACACACACACACACACAAACACACACACACACACTGGACACACACACACACACACACACACTGGACACACACACACACACACACTTGACACACACACACACACAGACACACACTGGACACACACACTGGACACACACACACTTACACACACTGGACAAACACACAAACAAAACAAACACACACACACACACACACGCACACACACACACACTGGACACACACACCCAAAACAACATGCAGTCTTTCCACAAGACTCCCATAAAGTTATAGTGTGACGTTATGAGTTGACGTTAAAGTAACATTCTCAGAACATACTGCACTTGTTTTATTCTGTTTTATATGCATCCTCTGTTTATCATCTTGTTTTATACTGTTTTAGATGGATCCTCTGTTTATCATCTTGTTTTATACTGTTTTAGATGGATCCTCTGTTTATCATCTTGTTTTATACTGTTTTAGATGGATCCTCTGTTTATCATCTTGTTTTATACTGTTTTAGATGGATCCTCTGTTTATCATCTTGTTTTATACTGTTTTAGATGGATCCTCTGTTTATCATCTTGTTTTATACTGTTTTAGATGGATCCTCTGTTTATCATCTTGTTTTATACTGTTTTAGATGGATCCTCTGTTTATCATCTTGTTTTATACTGTTTTAGATGGATCCTCTGTTTATCATCTTGTTTTATACTGTTTTAGATGGATCCTCTGTTTATCATCTTGTTTTAGATGGATCCTCTGTTTATCATCTTGTTTTATACTGTTTTAGATGGATCCTCTGTTTATCATCTTGTTTTATACTGTTTTAGATGGATCCTCTGTTTATCATCTTGTTTTATACTGTTTTAGATGGATCCTCTGTTTATCATCTTGTTTTATAGTGTTTTAGATGGATCCTCTGTTTATCATCTTGTTTTATAGTGTTTTAGATGGATCCTCTGTTTATCATCTTGTTTTATACAGTTTTAGATGGATCCTCTGTTTATCATCTTGTTTTATACTGTTTCAGATGGATCCTCTGTTTATCATCTTGTTTTATACTGTTTTAGATGGATCCTCTGTTTATCATCTTGTTTTATACTGTTTTAGATGGATCCTCTGTTTAAACATTTAAACTCTAACAATAACACCGTTAAAATACCAATGTGATCATTTGTTCTGTTTTTTATGTTGAATAACAAATTGTACAATTATATATATATATGCTCCATAGTTGTACAAGTAAACAAGGATATATTGTACTTTTCATCATAAAACTACTTGAAACAAGAAAAGGCATTGTTCATTGTGAAAATAAATTTGTTATTGATTCTTCATTGCTTCTTCCAGTCGCAGGTTGATGTTTGTCATGAATCTTTACCTGGAGGCAGAACTGTGTGATTTCCTCTAGATATGCCAGCTGCAAAATCAGAATTGGCTGTGAAAAAATAATGTTGTTTTATGGTTATAATTTAAGAGAAGGCTGAGCAGTGTGGTTAGGGTCAAGGTTAGGATTAAAATCAGATTGTATTACTTTGTGCCTGTGTCAGCTAGTGACCACTTTGCTGATCTGCCTCCAGGGCAAGATTCATGACAATACATACCAACCTGCCTCCCAGTCATCCCCTCCTTATCTTTACAAGGCTGCAGAACATGCAAGCTAGTGATGTGGGGGTTCTCTCATAACCCTCAGTCCCCAGGTGGGTAGATGGCAGGTTGAATAAAGAGAAAACAATAGGTTACATAACAAAATCCATGAATGTATAAAACATTAAGGACACCTTTCTTTCCATGACAGACTGACCAGGTGAATCCAGGTGAAAGCTATGATTCCTTATTTGTCAATTGTAGATGAAAGGTAGGAGAAAGGTGAACTTTTTATGGCTGCAGGGGCAGTATTGAGTAGCTTGGATGAAAAGCTGTAAACAGCTCCTCAGTCTCAGTTGCTAATATATGCATTATATTATTGTTATTGGATAGAAAACACTCTAAAGTTTCCAAAACGGTCAAAATATTGTCTGTGAGTATTGTCTGTGAGTTATACAGAACTGATATTGCAGTAGAAACCCTGAGGAAAATCTAAACAGGAAGTGGCTTCTATTTTCCAAAGCCTCCCTTTGCTCCATTGTTATGGATATGAACCGGTTTCCTTTTCCTATCGCTTCCCCAAAGCTGTCAACAGTCTTCATACATAGTTTCAGGCTTTTATTTTGAAAAAAGTTGTGTAACTGGGAGTCTCGTGAGTGAACATCCGAAGATCATCTAAGGTACATTTTTAATTTGATTGCTTTTCTGATTTTCGTGATCGATCTACCTGATGCTAACTGTACTTAATGTTTTATCATGCGATCGATAAACTTACACAAACGCTGGGATTGCTTTCGCTGTATAATTTCAAAATCTGACACGACAGGTGGATTAACAAAAGGCTAAGCTGTGTTTTCCTATATTGCACTTGTGATTTCATTAATATAAATATTTATAGTAATATTTATTGTACGTAGCGCTATGCTATTCAGCAGTTGTTGATGACACTTATCCCGATATCGGGATTGCAGCCATAAAAAGTTAATGCAACCGCTGTGTCAGATTTCAAAAAAACTTTACGGAAAAAGCAAACCATGCAATAATCTGAGACGGCGCTCAGATATAAACAACATTTCTCCGCCATGTTGGAGTCAACAGAAATACGAAATTACATCATAAATATTCCCTTACCTTTGATGATCTTCATCATAATGCACTCACAGGAATCCTAGTTCCACAATAAATTGTTTGTTTTTTCGATAATGGCCATTAATTATGTACAAGTAGCTACTTTTGCTACACATGTCCAAACGCTTAGCAGGTCCAGGCAAAAACTTCATAAAGTTATATTACTGGTCGACTAAACTTCTCAAACTAAGTAGAGAATCAATCTTCAAGATGTTGTTATCATAAATATTCAATAACGTTCCAACCGGAGAATTACTTTGTGTCTACAGAAGTAAGGCGATATCATGTGGAATGCGCATGACCAGGAACTGGCTCTCTGCCAGACCACTGACTCAAACACCTCCCATCCAGCCCCACATCACAGTAGAGGCTTCATTCAACGTTCTACAGACTGTTGACATCTAGTGGAAGGTGTAGGCAGTGCAAACAGATCCATATCTTACTGGGATTTGAATAGGCGATGAGTTGAAAATCGACCAGCCTCAGAATACTCACTTCCTGTTTGGATTTTTTCTCAGGTGTTTGCCTGCAATATAGGTTCTGTTATAGTCACAGACATCATTCAAACAGGTTTAGAAACGTCAGAGTGTTTTATATCCAATAGTAATAATAATATGCATATATTAGCATCTGGGACAGAGTAGGAGGCAGTTCACTCTGGGCACGCTATTCATCCAAAGTGAAAATGCTGCCCCCTTTCCTAGAGAAGTTTTAAAGAAGGATTTTTAAGCCTGTAGACAATTGAGACATGGATTGTGTATGTGTGTCATTCAGAGGGTGAATGAGCAAGACAAAAGTTTTAAGTGCCTTTGAACGGGGTATTGTAGTAGGTGCCAGGCGCACTGGTTTGTGTCAAGAACTGCAACACTGCTGGGTTTTTCACGCTCATGTTCGACCACCCAAAGGACATGCAGCCAACTTGACAACTGTGGGAAGCATTGGAGTCAACATGGGTCATCATCCCTGCGGAACTCAATGTTAAGAATGTGTCCTTCATTTCTAGTCCACTCAGTGTATAACCTACAGGCTACACTGCTCAGTTAGAGTAATATCTAGTCCACTCAGTGTATAACCTATAGACTACACTGCTCAGTTAGAGTAATATCTAGTCCACTCAGTGTATAACCTACAGGCTACACTGCTCAGTTAGAGTAATATCTAGTCCACTCAGTGTATAACCTATAGGCTACACTTCTCAGTTAGAGTAATATCTAGTCCACTCAGTGTATAACCTATAGACTACACTGCTCAGTTAGAGTAATATCTAGTCCACTCAGTGTATAACCTATAGACTACACTGCTCAGTTAGAGTAATATCTAGTCCACTCAGTGTATAACCTATAGACTACACTGCTCAGTTAGAGTAATATCTAGTCCACTCAGTGTATAACCTATAGACTACACTGCTCAGTTAGAGTAATATCTAGTCCACTCAGTGTATAACCTATAGACTACACTGCTCAGTTAGAGTAATATCTAGTCCACTCAGTGTATAACCTATAGACTACACTGCTCAGTTAGAGTAATATCTAGTCCACTCAGTGTATAACCTATAGACTACACTGCTCAGTTAGAGTAATATCTAGTCCACTCAGTGTATAACCTATAGGCTACACTGCTCAGTTAGAGTAATATCTAGTCCACTCAGTGTATAACCTATAGACTACACTGCTCAGTTAGAGTAATATCTAGTCCACTCAGTGTATAACCTATAGACTACACTGCTCAGTTAGAGGCTGTCTGTTAAGGTGCCTCTTTATCAGCATCATAAAAGCTGATAGTTTTTCAACCACATCAAATATCCATCCAAGTCAAACTGAAATCTTATCAGAAACATGTTGGGCTTTTTACAATGAAGATTGGCCACTAGATTATTACCAGTTTATATTCATAACTAAAACATCCCCTCATTTTAACATTCTGTCATAAAGAACACATTCTAACATTCTGTCATAAAGAACACATTCTAACATTCTGTCATAAAGAACACATTCTAACATTCTGTCATAAAGAACACATTCTAACATCATGTCATAAAGAACACATTCTAACATTCTGTCATAAAGAACACATTCTAACATTCTGTCATAAAGAACACATTCTAACATTCTGTCATAAAGAACACATTCTAACATTCTGTCATAAAGAACACATTCTAACATTCTGTCATAAAGAACACATTCTAACATTATGTCATAAAGAACACATTCTAACATTCTGTTATAAAGAACACATTCTAACATTCTGTCATAAAGAACACATTCTAACATTCTGTCATAAAGAACACATTCTAACATTCTGTTATAAAGAACACATTCTAACATTCTGTCATAAAGAACACATTCTAACATTCTGTCATAAAGAACACATTCTAACATTCTGTCATAAAGAACACATTCTAACATTCTGTCATAAAGAACACATTCTAACATTCTGTCATAAAGAACACATTCTAACATTCTGTCATAAAGAACACATTCTAACATTCTGTCATAAAGAACACATTCTAACATTCTGTCATAAAGAACACATTCTAACATTCTGTCATAAAGAACACATTCTAACATTCTGTCATAAAGAACACATTCTAACATTCTGTCATAAAGAACACATTCTAACATTATGTCATAAAGAACACATTCTAACATTCTGTCATAAAGAACACATTCTAACATTCTGTCATAAAGAACACATTCTAACATTCTGTCATAAAGAACACATTCTAACATTCTGTCATAAAGAACACATTCTAACATTCTGTCATAAAGAACACATTCTAACATTCTGTCATAAAGAACACATTCTAACATTCTGTCATAAAGAACACATTCTAACATTCTGTCATAAAGAACACATTCTAACATTCTGTCATAAAGAACACATTCTAACATTCTGTCATAAAGAACACATTCTAACATTATGTCATAAAGAACACATTCTAACATTCTGTCATAAAGAACACATTCAAATTAGTAACTAAAATAAAAAAACAGTTTTCCATCTCAAAAGGTGAAATAAAGAAATGACTATAATAAGAGCATATTAAGTGCCAAATAACATTTGTGACAATTTGTGGAAATAGGAAGACAAATGTGAATAACTGTTGTTATCAACAACAGTGATATGTGAGGTGTAAAACTGGAAGCCATTAGGTCTCCCATATTCTCCAGTAAAACATTAACAGACACTATAGTTTTGGTTCTAATACAAGGTATTAAGTGCCGTTACCAATTAAAAGGCACAAAAACCATAACTATTATCTGGGGAAGTGGGTATCAATATCATAACTATTCTCTGGGGAAGTGGGTATCAATACCATAACTATTCTCTGGCGAAGTAGGTATCAATACCATAACTATTCTCTGGGGAAGTGGGTATCAATACCATAACTTTTCTCTGGGGAGGTGGGTATCAATACCATAACTATTCTCTGGAGAAGTGGCTATCAATACCATAACTATTCTCTGGGTAAGTGGGTACCCAATACCATAACTATTCTCTGGGGAAGTGGGTATCACCGTCAGGAGAGGTTTCAGAATAATAACTACTGAAATGAAGACAGACGGACCAGATTCTCCCTTTAAAGTGGGACTAGAGGAAGAGAAGTTTAATAAAGTCATAGAGGTGCTGAAAGATGAGCTCCAGCATTCTACTAATTTGGCTCCATTATGGGAACAATGTATCGAACTGGATCAAACTGGTCTTCATTTCCCTGTTGACGGAACATTCCAATCAAATAAAGAACTCGGAGATGTTGTTGTGGTCTGGGACAATAAATAACATTAAGCTGGCACACACCAATAAACAATATTTTGTGTGGAGGTGCTGACTAACGATGAATAAACTATAAACTATTAAAATAAATAGAGTCCCACACTCCATATATAAACTCCATATATAAACTCCATATATAAACTCCCAGTAATTTATTGGGTTTTTACCAACGTTTCAGCATCACTGTGTTTTCTTCAGGGTGATGTCATGAAAACTTGAACCAGGTTATGTAGACAAACAGTGCAAGTAGTGCAACCAATGACAATAGTGAGGGGTGTGTCATAATTACTAAACCAATGACAATAGAGAGGGGTGTGTCATAATTATTAAGTTAATTAAAATGAATTAGTGAAACTGTTAAAAAACAATAGTTTATGGCGTATTAAATATAGTAGGCTATATTATATATATCCCCCTCTCCTATTGTTACATTCACTAGTTAATGGTGTATTAAATATAGTAGGCTATATTATATATATCCCCCTCTCCTATTGTTACATTCACTAGTTAATGGTGTATTAAATATAGTAGGCTATATTATATATATCCCCCTCTCCTATTGTTACATTCACTAGTTAATGGTGTATTAAATATAGTAGGCTATATTATATATATCCCCCTCTCCTATTGTTACATTCACTAGTTTATGGCGTATTAAATATAGTAGGCTATATTATATATATCCCCCTCTCCTATTGTTACATTCACTAGTTAATGGTGTATTAAATATAGTAGGTTATATTATATATATCCCCCTCTCCTATTGTTACATTCACTAGTTAATGGTGTATTAAATATAGTAGGCTATATTATATATATCCCCCTCTCCTATTGTTACATTCACTAGTTAATGGTGTATTAAATATAGTAGGTTATATTATATATATCCCCCTCTCCTATTGTTACATTCACTAGTTAATGGTGTATTAAATATAGTAGGCTATATTATATATATCCCCCTCTCCTATTGTTACATTCACTAGTTAATGGTGTATTAAATATAGTAGGCTATATTATATATATCCCCCTCTCCTATTGTTACATTCACTAGTTAATGGTGTATTAAATATAGTAGGCTATATTATATATATCCCCCTCTCCTATTGTTACATTCACTAGTTAATGGTGTATTAAATATAGTAGGTTATATTATATATATCCCCCTCTCCTATTGTTACATTCACTAGTTAATGGTGTATTAAATATAGTAGGTTATATTATATATATCCCCCTCTCCTATTGTTACATTCACTAGTTAATGGTGTATTAAATATAGTAGGTTATATTATATATATCCCCCTCTCCTATTGTTACATTCACTAGTTAATGGTGTATTAAATATAGTAGGCTATATTATATATATCCCCCTCTCCTATTGTTACATTCACTAGTTAATGGTGTATTAAATATAGTAGGCTATATTATATATATCCCCCTCTCCTATTGTTACATTCACTAGTTTATGGTGTATTAAATATAGTAGGCTATATTATTATATCCCCCTCTCCTATTGTTACATTCACTAGTTTATGGTGTATTAAATATAGTAGGTTATATTATATATATCCCCCTCTCCTATTGTTACATTCACTCAAACAACTTGGTATAATCAAATCAAATCAAATGTATTTATATAGCCCTTCGTACATCAGCTGATATCTCAAAGTGCTGTACAGAAACCCAGCCTAAAACCCCAAACAGCAAGCAATGCAGGTGTAGAAGCACGGTGGCTAGGAAAAACTCCCTAGAAAGGCCAAAACCTAGGAAGAAACCTAGAGAGGAACCAGGCTATGTGGGGTGGCCAGTCCTCTGCTGGCTGTGCTGGGTGGAAATTATAAGAGAACATGGCCAAGATGTTCAAATGTTCATAAATGACCAGCATGGTCGAATAATAATAAGGCAGAATAGTTGAAACTGGAGCAGCAGCACGGTCAGGTGGACTGGGGACAGCAAGGAGTCATCATGTCTGGTATTCCTGGGGCATGGTCCTAGGGCTCAGGTCCTCCGAGAGAGAGAAAGAAAGAGAGAATTAGAGAGAGCATATGTGGGGTGGCCAGTCCTCTTCTGGCTGTGCCGGGTGGAGATTATAACAGAACATGGACAAGATGTTCAAATGTTCATAAATGACCAGCATGGTCGAATAATAATAAGGCAGAACAGTTGAAACTGGAGCAGCAGCACAGCCAGGTGGACTGGGGACAACAAGGAGTCATCATGTCAGGTAGTCCTGGGGCATGGTCCTAGGGCTCAGGTCCTCCGAGAGAGAGAAAGAGAGAAAGAGAGAATTAGAGAACGCACACTTATAAGTCATTGCCACAGTGCTGCTGCTTGGAGCTAGGGTTGGGTTGGGTTAGGGATGGGTTAGGGTTAGGGTAGGGTAGGGTAGGGTTGGGTTAGTGTTGGGTTGGGTTAGGGTTGGGTTAGGTTGGGTTAGGGTTAGGTTAGGGTTAGGGTTAGGGTTGGGTTGGGTTAGGGTTGGGGTGGGGTTGGGGTTTGGTTGGGTTAGGGTTGGTTTAAGGTTGGGTTAGGGTTGGGTTGGGTTAGGGTTGGGTTAGCGTTGGTTTAGGGTTGGGTTGGGTTAGCGTTGGTTTAGGGTTGGGTTAGGGTAAGTGTTGGGTTAGGGTTTGGTTGGGTTAGGGTTGGTTTAGGGTCGGGTTAGGGTAAGTGTTGGGTTAGGGTTGGGTTAGAGTTGGTTTAGGGTTGGGTTAGTGTAAGTGTTGGGTTAGGGTTGGGTTAGGGTAAGTGTTGGGTTAGGGTTGGTTTAGGGTTAGGGTTAGGTTTTGAATTTGAGTAGGGTTAAAAAGAGACTGATTTGTCTTGTGATGCACAGGTCTATTGTTGTGTTCCCCTCCAATCTGAATAAATTATATTGTTAAAATACACTAGACTGACTCCTAAAAACCTTAACAAATGTAAGTAGGTTCATATTGCTTCTAAAAATGATAGTCTGAGTGGTTATCTAGGACCATGAAGGGACTAAGATGTTAAAATATACAAGGGGTCAAGGGATAGAAGCTTTATTAGTACATAAACCAACACAGTTAAAAGCCCATATATCTATGAAAGTGCTATAAGATCAAGTGCTGAGTTGTTAAAACAAATTGAAATACATAAAAATGAAAGGAATAAAACTATTCTAAATAAGCATCTGTTAAATATAATAAAAACCACACAAACTTTATTTATTGTTTTTTGTTTCATGGTGCCTCCTTCTTCCAACTCCTTGAGAACCCTGTAAACAAGTGCTATGCCCTTCAATTGATCCTATCTTACCAGTTAAAAACGCTCATTCAGACCGCTAGGTGTAATTGATCCTATCGTACCAGTTAAAAACGCTCATTCAGACCGCTAGGTGTAATTGATCCTATCGTACCAGTTAAAAACACTCATTCAGACCGCTAGGTGTAATTGATCCTATCGTACCTAGCAGTACTACTGATTTCTCTGAGAGTGAGGCAGATATATATTATTACTGTGTAAAACCTAGCAGTACTACTGATTTCTCTGAGAGTGGGGCAGATATATATTATTACTGTGTAAAACCTAGCAGTACTACTGATTTCTCTGAGAGTGAGGCAGATATATATTATTACTGTGTAAAACCTAGCAGTACTACTGATTTCACTGAGAGTGAGGCAGATATATATTATTACTGTGTAAAACCTAGCAGTACAACTGATTTCTCTGAGAGTGAGACAGATATATATTATTACTGTGTAAAATCTAGCAGTACTACTGATTTCTCTGAGAGTGAGACAGATATATATTATTACTGTGTAAAACCTAGCAGTACTACTGATTTCTCTGAGAGTGAGACAGATATATATTATTACTGTGTAAAATCTAGCAGTACTACTGATTTCACTGAGAGTGAGGCAGATATATATTATTACTGTGTAAAACCTAGCAGTACTACTGATTTCTCTGAGAGTGAGGCAGATATATATTATTACTGTGTAAAACCTAGCAGTACTACTGATTTCTCTGAGAGTGAGACAGATATATATTATTACTGTGTAAAACCTAGCAGTACTACTGATTTCACTGAGAGTGAGGCAGATATATATTATTACTGTATAAAACCTAGCAGTACTACTGATTTCTCTGAGAGTGAGGCAGATATATATTATTACTGTGTAAAACCTAGCAGTACTACTGATTTCTCTGAGAGTGAGACAGGTATATATTATTACTGTGTAAAACCTAGCAGTACTACTGATTTCTCTGAGAGTGAGACAGATATATATTATTACTGTGTAAAACCTAGCAGTACTACTGATTTCACTGAGAATGAGACAGATATATATTATTAATGTGTAAAACCTAGCAGTACTACTGATTTCACTGAGTGAGGCAGATATATATTATTACTGTGTAAAACCTAGCAGTACTACTGATTTCTCTGAGAGTGAGGCAGATATATATTATTACTGTGTAATACCTAGCAGTACTACTGATTTCACTGAGAGTGAGGCAGATATATATTATTACTGTGTAATACCTAGCAGTACTAATGATTTCTCTGAGATTGAGGCAGATATATATTATTACTGTGTATAACCTAGCAGTACTACTGATTTCTCTGAGAGTGAGGCAGATATATATTATTACTTTATAAAACCTAGCAGTACTACTGATTTCACTGAGAATGAGACAGATATATATTATTACTGTGTAAAACCTAGCAGTACTACTGATTTCACTGAGAGTGAGACAGATATATATTATTACTGTGTAAAACCTAGCAGTACTACTGATTTCACTGAGAGTGAGGCAGATATATATTATTACTGTGTAAAACCTAGCAGTACTACTGATTTCACTGAGAGTGAGACAGATATATATTATTACTGTGTAAAACCTAGCAGTACTACTGATTTCACTGAGAGTGAGACAGATATATATTATCACTGTGTAAAACCTAGCAGTACTACTGATTTCTCTGAGAGTAAGGCAGATATATATTATTACTGTATAAAACCTAGCAGTACTACTGATTTCACTGAGAGTGAGACAGATATATATTATTACTGTGTAAAATCTAGCAGTACTACTGATTTCTCTGAGAGTGAGACAGATATATATTATTACTGTGTAAAACCTAGCAGTACTACTGATTTCTCTGAGAGTGAGACAGATATATATTATTACTGTGTAAAATCTAGCAGTACTACTGATTTCACTGAGAGTGAGGCAGATATATATTATTACTGTGTAAAACCTAGCAGTACTACTGATTTCTCTGAGAGTGAGGCAGATATATATTATTACTGTGTAAAACCTAGCAGTACTACTGATTTCTCTGAGAGTGAGACAGATATATATTATTACTGTGTAAAACCTAGCAGTACTACTGATTTCACTGAGAGTGAGGCAGATATATATTATTACTGTATAAAACCTAGCAGTACTACTGATTTCTCTGAGAGTGAGGCAGATATATATTATTACTGTGTAAAACCTAGCAGTACTACTGATTTCTCTGAGAGTGAGACAGGTAAAACTATTACTGTGTATATATTATTACTGTGTAAAACCTAGCAGTACTACTGATTTCTCTGAGAGTGAGACAGATATATATTATTACTGTGTAAAACCTAGCAGTACTACTGATTTCACTGAGAATGAGACAGATATATATTATTAATGTGTAAAACCTAGCAGTACTACTGATTTCACTGAGTGAGGCAGATATATATTATTACTGTGTAAAACCTAGCAGTACTACTGATTTCTCTGAGAGTGAGGCAGATATATATTATTACTGTGTAATACCTAGCAGTACTACTGATTTCACTGAGAGTGAGGCAGATATATATTATTACTGTGTAATACCTAGCAGTACTAATGATTTCTCTGAGATTGAGGCAGATATATATTATTACTGTGTATAACCTAGCAGTACTACTGATTTCTCTGAGAGTGAGGCAGATATATATTATTACTTTATAAAACCTAGCAGTACTACTGATTTCACTGAGAATGAGACAGATATATATTATTACTGTGTAAAACCTAGCAGTACTACTGATTTCACTGAGAGTGAGACAGATATATATTATTACTGTGTAAAACCTAGCAGTACTACTGATTTCACTGAGAGTGAGGCAGATATATATTATTACTGTGTAAAACCTAGCAGTACTACTGATTTCACTGAGAGTGAGACAGATATATATTATTACTGTGTAAAACCTAGCAGTACTACTGATTTCACTGAGAGTGAGACAGATATATATTATCACTGTGTAAAACCTAGCAGTACTACTGATTTCTCTGAGAGTAAGGCAGATATATATTATTACTGTATAAAACCTAGCAGTACTACTGATTTCACTGAGAGTGAGACAGATATATATTATTACTGTGTAAAACCTAGCAGTACTACTGATTTCACTGAGAGTGAGACAGATATATATTATTACTGTGTAAAACCTAGCAGTACTACTGATTTCTCTGAGAGTGAGGCAGATATATATTATTACTGTGTAAAACCTAGCAGTTCTACTGATTTCTCTGAGAGTGAGGCAGATATATATTATTACTGTATAAAACCTAGCAGTACTACTGATTTCACTGAGAATGAGACAGATATATATTATTGCTGTGTAAAACCTAGCAGTACTACTGATTTCACTGAGAGTGAGACAGATATATATTATTACTGTGTAAAACCTAGCAGTACTACTGATTTCACTGAGAGTGAGGCAGATATATATTATTACTGTGTAAAACCTAGCAGTACTACTGATTTCACTGAGAGTGAGACAGATATATATTATTACTGTGTAAAACCTAGCAGTACTACTGATTTCACTGAGAGTGAGACAGATATATATTATTACTGTGTAAAACCTAGCAGTACTACTGATTTCACTGAGAGTGAGACAGATATATATTATTACTGTGTAAAACCTAGCAGTACTACTGATTTCTCTGAGAGTGAGGCAGATATATATTATTACTGTATAAAACCTAGCAGTACTACTGATTTCACTGAGTGAGACAGATATATATTATTACTGTGTAAAACCTAGCAGTACTACTGATTTCACTGAGAGTGAGACAGATATATATTATTACTGTGTAAAACCTAGCAGTACTACTGATTTCTCTGAGAGTGAGGCAGATATATATTATTACTGTATAAAACCTAGCAGTACTACTGATTTCACTGAGTGAGACAGATATATATTATTACTGTGTAAAACCTAGCAGTACTACTGATTTCACTGAGAGTGAGACAGATATATATTATTACTGTGTAAAACCTAGCAGTACTACTGATTTCTCTGAGAGTGAGGCAGATATATATTATTACTGTATAAAACCTAGCAGTACTACTGATTTCACTGAGTGAGACAGATATATATTATTACTGTGTAAAACCTAGCAGTACTACTGATTTCACTGAGAGTGAGACAGATATATATTATTACTGTGTAAAACCTAGCAGTACTACTGATTTCACTGAGAGTGAGGCAGATATATATTATTACTGTGTAAAACCTAGCAGTACTACTGATTTCACTGAGAGTGAGACAGATATATATTATTACTGTGTAAAACCTAGCAGTACTACTGATTTCACTGAGAGTGAGACAGATATATATTATTACTGTGTAAAACCTAGCAGTACTACTGATTTCTCTGAGAGTGAGGCAGATATATATTATTACTTCATAAAACCTAGCAGTACTACTGATTTCACTGAGAATGAGACAGATATATATTATTACTGTGTAAAACCTAGCAGTACTACTGATTTCACTGAGAGTGAGACAGATATATATTATTACTGTGTAAAACCTAGCAGTACTACTGATTTCACTGAGAGTGAGGCAGATATATATTATTACTGTGTAAAACCTAGCAGTACTACTGATTTCACTGAGAGTGAGACAGATATATATTATTACTGTGTAAAACCTAGCAGTACTACTGATTTCTCTGAGAGTGAGGCAGATATATATTATTACTGTATAAAACCTAGCAGTACTACTGATTTCACTGAGAGTGAGACATATATATATTATTACTGTGTAAAACCTAGCAGTACTACTGATTTCACTGAGAGTGAGACAGATATATATTATTACTGTGTAAAACCTAGCAGTACTACTGATTTCTCTGAGAGTGAGGCAGATATATATTATTACTGTTTAAAACCTAGCAAAACTACTGATTAATCTGAGAGTCAGGCAGATATATATTATTACTGTGTAAAACCTAGCAGTACTACTGATTTCTCTGATAGTGAGGCAGATATATATTATTACTGTGTAAAACCTAGCAGTTCTACTGATTTCTCTGAGAGTGAGGCAGATATATATTATTACTGTATAAAACCTAGCAGTACTACTGATTTCACTGAGAATGAGACAGATATATATTATTACAGTGTAAAACCTAGCAGTACTACTGATTTCACTGAGAGTGAGACAGATATATATTATTACTGTGTAAAACCTAGCAGTACTACTGATTTCACTGAGAGTGAGACAGATATATATTATTACTGTGTAAAACCTAGCAGTACTACTGATTTCACTGAGAGTGAGACAGATATATATCATTACTGTGTAAAACCTAGCAGTACTACTGATTTCTCTGAGAGTGAGGCAGATATATATTATTACTGTATAAAACCTAGCAGTACTACTGATTTCACTGAGAGTGAGACAGATATATATTATTACTGTGTAAAACCTAGCAGTACTACTGATTTCACTGAGAGTGAGACAGATATATATTATTACTGTGTAAAACCTAGCAGTACTACTGATTTCTCTGAGAGTGAGGCAGATATATATTATTACTGTGTAAAACCTACCAAAACTACTGATTTCTCTGAGAGTGAGGCAGACATATATTATTACTGTGTAAAACCTAGCAGTTCTACTGATTTCTCTGAGAGTGAGGCAGATATATATTATTACTGTGTAAAACCTAGCAGTACTACTGATTTCTCTGAGAGTGAGGCAGATATATATTATTACTGTATAAAACCTAGCAGTACTACTGATTTCTCTGAGAGTGAGGCAGATATATATTATTACTGTGTATAACCTAGCAGTACTACTGATTTCACTGAGAGTGAGGCAGATATATATTATTAATGTGTAAAACCTAGCAGTACTACTGATTTCTCTGAGAGTGAGGCAGATATATATTATTACTGTATAAAACCTAGCAGTACTACTGATTTCTCTGAGAGTGAGGCAGATATATATTATTAATGTGTAAAACCTAGCAGTACTACTGATTTCTCTGAGAGTGAGGCAGATATATATTATTACTGTGTATAACCTAGCAGTACTACTGATTTCACTGAGAGTGAGGCAGATATATATTATTAATGTGTAAAACCTAGCAGTACTACTGATTTCTCTGAGAGTGAGGCAGATATATATTATTACTGTATAAAACCTAGCAGTACTACTGATTTCTCTGAGAGTGAGGCAGATATATATTATTACTGTGTAAAACCTAGCAGTACTACTGATTTCACTGAGAGTGAGGCAGATATATATTATTACTGTGTAAAACCTAGCAGTACTACTGATTTCTCTGAGAGTGAGGCAGATATATATTATTACTGTGTAAAACCTAGCAGTACTACTGATTTCTCTGAGAGTGAGGCAGATATATATTATTACTGTGTAAAACCTAGCAGTACTACTGATTTCACTGAGAGTGAGGCAGATATATATTATTACTGTGTAAAACCTAGCAGTACTACTGATTTCTGAGAGTGAGGCAGATATATATTATTACTGTGTAAAACCTAGCAGTACTACTGATTTCACCTAGAGTGAGACAGATATATATTATTACTGTGTAAAACCTAGCAGATATACTGTAGCATTCAGCAGAAAAAACATGATTATTTGTCTCTTTGAAAGGAAACCATCAAGTGATAGATTTTAAACAAATACATGTCTGTCATCGAACAATCCCGTGCCGTGATTAGATAGTGGAAAAAAACACCAAACTTTTTCATAATTTCTTTAAACGATAAAAGCTAATTTACCAGCCTTTCTGAAAATGTATATATAGTGTTTTGGAATGAAACCATCCAATTGCTTATATTACCATTAGTTCCCAATAGTTACAATGTTGTATTTTAATTTAAAATATATAAAAAAATGCGGAGCACCAGGCTGGAAACCACTGATCTGAAACCTTTAGGATGTTCAACAACGCACTGTGGGGGCACTGTGGGGGCACTGTGGGGTCGCTGTGGGGTCGCTGTGGGGTCGCTGTGGGGGCGCTGTGGGGGTGCTGTCGGGGCACTGTGGGGGTGCTGTGGGGGCACTGTGGGGGTGCTGTGGGGGCACTGTGGGGGCACTGTGGGGTCGCTGTGGGGGCGCTGTGGGGGCGCTGTGGGGGCACTGTGGGGGTGCTGTGGGGGCACTGTGGGGGCGCTGTGGGGGTGCTGTGGGGGCACTGTGGGGGTGCTGTGGGGGTGCTGTGGGGGCACTGTGGGTGTGCTGTGGGGGCACTGTGGGGGTGCTGTGGGCTCACTGTGGGGTCACTGTGGGGGTGCTGTGGAGACACTGTGTCGACACTGTGGGGTCACTGTGTGGACACTGTGGGGTCACTGTGGGGGACACTTGGGGTCACTGTGGGGGCACTGTGGGGGCACTGTGGGGGCACTGTGGGGGCACTGTGGGGGCACTGTGGGGTCACTGTGGGTTCACTGTGGGGTCACTGTGGGGTCACTGTGGGGACACTTGGGGTTGGACAAAACCCACTGAGTCGATGATGGCTCCGAAAGCCATTTGGAGTGGGTCTGTGGACTTTTCCATTTGAATATTAAAGTCACCAAAGATTAGAATATTATCTTCTATGACTACAAGGTCCGATAGGAATTCAGGGAACTCAGTGAGGAACGCTGTATATGGCCCAGGAGGCCTGTAAACAGTAGCTATAAAAAGTGATTGAGTAGGCTGCATAGATTTCATGACTAGAAGCTCAAAAGACGAAAACGTAATTTATTTTTTTGTAAATTGAAATTTGCTATCGTAAATGTTAGTAACACCTCCGCCTTTGCGGGATGCACGTGGGATATGGTCACTAGTGTAGCCAGGAGGTGAGGCCTCATTTAACACAGTAAATTCATCAGGCTTAAGCCACGTTTCAGTCAGGCCAATCACATCAAGATTATGATCAGTGATTAGTTCATTGACTATAATTGCCTTTGAAGTAAGGGATCTAACATTAAGTAGCCCTATTTTGAGATGTGAGGTATCATGATCTCTTTCAATACTGACAGGAATGGTCTTTATCCTAGTGAGATTGCTAAGGCGAACACCGCCATGTTTAGTTTTGCCCAACCTAGGTCGAGGCACAGACACGGTCTCAATGGTGATAGCTGAGCTGACTACACTGACTGTGCTAGTGGCAGACTCCACTATGCTGGCAGGCTGGCTAACAGCCTGCTGCCTGGCCTGCACCCTATTTCATTGTGGAGCTAGAGGAGTTAGAGCCCTGTCTTTGTTGGTAGATAAGATGAGAGCACCCCTCCAGCTAGGATGGAGTCCGTCACTCCTCAGCAGGTCAGGCTTGGTCCTGTTTGTGGGTGAGTCCCAGAAAGAGGGCCAATTATCTACAAATTCTATCTTTTGGGAGGGGCAGAAAACAGTTTTCAACCAGCGATTGAGTTGTGAGACTGCTGTAGAGCTCATCACTCCCCCTAACTGGGAGGGGGCCAGAGACAATTACTCGATGCCGACACATCTTTCTAGCTGATTTACACGCAGAAGCTATGTTGCGCTTGGTGATCTCTGACTGTTTCATCCTAACATCGTTGGTACCGACATGGATAACAATATCTCTATACTCTCTACACTCGCCAGTTTTAGCTTTAGCCAGCACCATCTTCAGATTAGCCTTAACGTCGGTAGCCCTGCCCCCTGGTAAACAGTGTATGATCGCTGGATGGTTCGTTTTAAGTCTAATACTGCGGGTAATGGAGTCGCCAATGACTAGAGTTTTCAATTTGTCAGAGCTAATGGTGGGAAGCTTCGGCGTCTCAAACCCCGTAACGAGAGGAGTAGAGACCAGAGAAGACTCGGCCTCTGACTCCGACCCGCTGCTTAATGGGGAAAACCGGTTGAAAGTTTCTGTCGGCTGAATGAGTGACACAGGTTGAGCGTTCCTACAGCATTTCCTTCCAGAAACCGTGAGAAAGTTGTCCGGCTGCAGGGACTGTGCGAGGGGATTTATACTACTATCTGTACTTACTGGTGGCACAGACGCTGTTTCATCCTTTCCTACACTGAAATTACCCTTGCCTAGCGATTGCGTCTGAAGCTGGGCTTGTAGCACAGCTATCCTCGCCGTAAGGCGAGTACAGCGACTGCAATTAGAAGGCATCATGTTAATGTTACTACTTAGCTTCGGCTGTTGGAGGTCCTTACGAATCGTGTCCAGATAAAGCGTCCGGAGTGAAAAAGTTGAGGAAAAAAATATATATATATATGAACGGTAATTAAAAAGTAAAAACCGTAAAGTTGTCAGGTAGCAAAATAGGTTGGCAACAAAACGCACAGCAACTCGAAAACAAGTCTGCAAGTTGTGACCGGAAATGACTTCAACACGCTGGAGTCGTATATAGCCTCCATATTTACTCTGTACCGGTACCACCTGTATATAGCCTCCACATTGACTCTGTACCGGTACCCCCTGTATATAGCCTCCACATTGACTCTGTACCGGTACCCCTGTATATAGCCTCCACATTGACTCTGTACTGGTACCCCCTGTATATAGCCTCCACATTGACTCTGTACCGTAATACCCTGTATATAGCCTCCACATTGACTCTGTACCGTAATACCCTGTATATAGCCTCCATGTTTGACTCTGTACCGTAATACCCTGTATATAGCCTCCACATTGACTCTGTATCGTAATACCCTGTATATAGCCTCCACATTGACTCTGTACCGTAATACCCTGTATATAGCCTCCACATTGACTCTTTACCGTAATACCCTGTATATAGCCTCCACATTGACTCTGTACCGGTACCCCCTGTATATAGCCTCCACATTGACTCTGTACCGGTACCCCCTGTATATAGCCTCCACATTGACTCTGTACCGGTACCCCCTGTATATAGCCTCCACATTCACTCTGTACCGGTACCCCCTGTATATAGCCTCCACATTCTCTCTGTACCGGTATCCCCTGTATATAGCCTCCACATTGACTCTGTACCGTAATACCCTGTATATAGCCTCCACATTGACTCTGTACTGGTACCCCCTGTATATAGCCTCCACATTGACTCTGTACCAGTACCTCCTGTATATAGCCTCCACATTGACTCTGTACCGGTACCCCCTGTATATAGCCTCCACATTGACTCTGTACTGGTACCCCCTGTATATAGCCTCCACATTGACTCTGTACCAGTACCCCCTGTATATAGCCTCCACATTGACTCTGTACCGTAATACCCTGTATATAGCCTCCACATTGACTCTGTACCGTAATACCCTGTATATAGCCTCCACATTGACTCTGTACCGTAATACCCTGTATATAGCCTCCACATTGACTCTGTACCGTAATACCCTGTATATAGCCTCCTCATTGACTCTGTACCGTAATACCCTGTATATAGCCTCCACATTGACTCTGTACCGTAATACCCTGTATATAGCCTCCACATTGACTCTGTACCGGTACCCCCTGTATATAGCCTCCACATTGACTCTGTACCGGTACCCCCTGTATATAGCCTCCACATTGACTCTGTACCGGTACCCCCTGTATATAGCCTCCCCATTGACTCTGTACCGGTACCCCCTGTATATAGCCTCCACATTGACTCTGTACTGGTACCCCCTGTATATAGCCTCCACATTGACTCTGTACCAGTACCCCCTGTATATAGCCTCCACATTGACTCTGTACCGTAATACCCTGTATATAGCCTCCACATTGACTCTGTACCGTAATACCCTGTATATAGCCTCCACATTGACTCTGTACCGTAATACCCTGTATATAGCCTCCACATTGACTCTGTACCGTAATACCCTGTATATAGCCTCCTCATTGACTCTGTACCGTAATACCCTGTATATAGCCTCCACATTGACTCTGTACCGTAATACCCTGTATATAGCCTCCACATTGACTCTGTACCGGTACCCCCTGTATATAGCCTCCACATTGACTCTGTACCGGTACCCCCTGTATATAGCCTCCACATTGACTCTGTACCGGTACCCCCTGTATATAGCCTCCCCATTGACTCTGTACCGGTACCCCCTGTATATAGCCTCTACATTGTTATTTTACTGCTGCTGTTTAATAATGTGTTACTTTTATTTTCTATTTTTTACTCATCTGTTTCTGTCATCTTGTAAGTAAGGCTTTCCCTGTAAGGTCTACTACACCTGTTGGTTAAGGGCTTGTAAGTAAGGCTTTCCCTGTAAGGTCTACTACACCTGTTGGTTAAGGGCTTGTAAGTAGTGCTTTCCCTGTAAGGTTCACACCTGTTGGTTAAGGGCTTGTAAGTAAGGCTTTCCCTGTAAGGTCTACTACACCTGTTGGTTAAGGGCTTGTAAGTAAGGCTTTCCCTGTAAAGCTGTTGGTTAAGGGCTTGTAAGTAAGGCTTTCCCTGTAAGGTTTACACCTGTATGTTAAGGGCTTGTAAGTAAGGCTTTCCCTGTAAGGTCTAAACCTGTTGTATTTGGTGCATGTGACAAATACAATTTGATTTGATTAGATTTTTTAATTACAGTACACATGATATTTTGCCACGGACACGTTTGATTTCTCGATCGGAAGTGGTATTATTTCAAATGCAGAATAGGTATTTATTTAGTATTTACAGATGCTCAAAAGGAGCAATTTGAAATACATTCTGACTGTGCTCGTCCTTCAGCTTGATGTGCCTGGTCTGAGGCTCACTACCGAGTTTGGAACTCAATAGTGAGTGTTACAACCGAGGACAGACGTGCTTCAGCCCTCAGCAGCCCCATTCTGTGAGCTTGTGTGGCCTACCACTTTGCGCCTGAGACGTTGTTTCTCCTAGATGTTTCAACTTCACAATAACAGCATTTAGAGTTGACTGGGGAATCTCTAGCAGGGCAGAAATGTGATGAACTGACTTTGTGGAAAGGTGGCATCCTATGACTGTGCCACGTTGAAAGTCACTGAGATTTTTATTAAGGCCATTCTACTGCTAATGTTTGTCTATGGAGATTGCATGGCAGTGTGCTCGATTGTATACACCTGTCAGCAACAGGTGTGGCTGAAAGAGCCAAATCCACAAATGTGAAGGGGTGTCCACATACTTAGTTTATATGTGTGTATATATATATTAAAAAATTAAGTAACCTTTATTTAAGCAGGCAAGTCAGTTAAGAAGAAATCATTTATTACAATGACGGTCTAACGTGGAACAGTGGGTTAACTGCCTCGTTCAGGGGAACAGTGGGTTAACTGCCTCGTTCAGGGGAACAGTGGGTTAACTGCCTCGTTCAGGGGAACAGTGGGTTAACTGCCTCGTTCAGGGGAACAGTGGGGTTAACGGCCTCGTTCAGGGGAACAGTGGGTTAACGGCCTCGTTCAGGGGAACAGTGGGTTAACGGCCTCGTTCAGGGGAACAGTGGGTTAACGGCCTCGTTCAGGGGAACAGTGGGTTAACTGCCTCGTTCAGGGGAAGAGTGGATTAACTGCCTCGTTCAGGGGAACAGTGGGTTAACTGCCTCGTTCAGGGGAACAGTGGGGTTAACGGCCTCGTTCAGGGGAACAGTGGGTTAACGGCCTCGTTCAGGGGAACAGTGGGTTAACGGCCTCGTTCAGGGGAACAGTGGGTTAACTGCCTTGTTCAGGGCAGAACAACAGATGTTTACCTTGTCAGCTCCTGTTACTGGCCCAACGCTAAAACCACTAGGTTACCTGCCGCCTCAAAAGTGTAATATAGCTTAATATGCACATACATTTATACTAACTAGACACAGACGCACATATCACGGCAACGTTGCTTTGCTAAACTCATGCGCAGAAACACATTATCGGGTATAACGGTCGCCTCACGCCGAACTGCGCATGTGCAGGCCGTTAAAGCCATTCCTTCGATATCAAGTCATTTTTGACTAAAATAATAACGTGCCAGTTTGTTACTTTCACGAAGTTGGAGTAATAACATGTTCAAATACTTAATACATTGGCTCAAATCTAGGTTTTGCTTTTAGATTTCGAGAAAATGTACAACTAAGGAATCATTTTACACTTCTGACTTCTCAAACCCCAAATCACGGCATCGGTCGACTTCCTACAGTCTTCTTCCCAGCGGTCCGGGTAGACTCGGGATGTTGCGTCTGGGTTTAGGAATTCTGGTTATGTAATTTCCTCATGAAGTTGAAAGTAAGTTTGCAGGCGAATGCACTTACAAAATGGATGTTGAAACTGTGGCGCACATTTCTCGGCAACATTAGAAATCGGGTAAAAGTATTGATTTGAAGGAAAGACGAGCAGATTCTGGTAAGTCTAGAGGCAACATACAAACTATTATAAAGTTAGGTCATCATCAGACATTTATTAGTCGAGATTAGGTTTGATCTATGATCACTGATCATCATGTGTGTAGTGCGAGGGAGAACTTTCAGTTTGAGAATACACGAAGAAAATATTCTGATAAATTCTAAATAAATTATATTTAATGACCAGGTGAATGGTAACGTCACTGTTACAAAAAATATACATTTCTAATAAGATTTTAGGACGGTTAGCTGAAGCTGAATAGTAAAAAAAAAAGGGTGAGTTTTATCCATCTTCTAAAACAGGGCTCTCCGATCCTGTTCCTGGAGAGATACCATCCTGTAGGTTTTCATTACTATTCAAAACTAGCAGTCCTGATTTAAAATAATGAGTTTGTTTATAAGATAAATCATGCTATTTACAACTGGGATTGGAGTGAAACATTACCGGAGGGTAGCGCTCCAGGAACAGGGTTGGAGTGAAACCCTGCCGGAGGGTAGCGCTCCAGGAACAGGGTTGGAGTGAAACCCTGCCGGAGGGTAGCGCTCCGGGAACAGGGTTGGAGTGAAACCCTACCGGAGGGTAGCGCTCCAGAAACAGGGTTGGAGAGAAACCCTACCGGAGGGTATCGCTCCAGGAACAGGGTTGGATTGAAACCCTACCGGAGGGTATCGCTCCAGGAACAGGGTTGGAGAGAAACCCTAACGGAGGGTAGCGCTCCAGAAACAGGGTTGGAGAGACCTGTAATGAAAGGCTATTCAATAGATATACATCTGTCGGTACAAACTTTGATTGAAGACATTATGACGTCATTTACATAGTTTGCTGTGCTCCCTCACCTAAAAAAAATACATCACTGCTTATCATGCTGACCGACCTGATGGCCTCCGTTGAAAATGTTGTAAAAAATATCAGGCCTAAGCTACATTCTCTGTCCTGCTACTGGTAGGCCTGTAACGTTATGTGAACTGACCTGAACAGGTTTAGACTGGTCATCTATGATATGTAGGTTATATACAGTACATTCTCTGTCCTGCTACTGGAAGGACTATAACATTATGTGAACTGATCTGAACAGGTTTAGACTGGTCATCTATGATATGTAGTTTATATACAGTACATTCTCTGTCCTGCTACTGGAAGGACTATAACATTATGTGAACTGATCTGAACAGGTTTAGACTGGTCATCTATGATATGTAGGTTATATACAGTACATTCTCTGTCCTGCTACTGGTAGGACTATAACATTATGTGAACTGATCTGAACAGGTTTAGACTGGTCATCTATGATATGTAGGTTATATACAGTACATTCTCTGTCCTGCTACTGGTAGGACTATAACATTATGTGAACTTATCTGAACAGGTTTAGGCTGGTCATCTATGATATGTAGGCTATAGCTGAGGTAGACCTTGATCTGCATATTTCTAACAAACTGCTATTATACATTATAACCTAGACTACTTTACATGATATAACATCTACATATCACTACCAACCCACTACTATACATTATAACCTAGTCTACTTTACATAATATAAAATCTCTAACTTGTTGCAAATAAACTTTCTGAATGGATCAAAGATTTCCCCCTCAGATCAATCATGTCCGTTTTAGCCTTTCTGTCTGTATTCTCAGATACATTTAGAAAATAACAGATTGAAAGACAATAAACAGCCACTTTTAATGAATAAAAATAAGTGTGAGACATGACCTTGTGTTACTGTACTGTCTATAACTACCTTAACAAACAGTGACTTATTATTATTATTATTATTATTATTATTATTATTATTATTATTATTATTATTGTTGTTGCTGTACTGTCTATAACTACCTTAACAAACAGTGACTTATTATTTTTACATGGATGAAATGTCACAACTACATGTTCATGTGATGCATTAAATCATATGATTGTTTATATGTCTGTTAGTAAATGTTTTATAAGAGAAAAATAATAAATGATAACAATTGACATTAAATAATTACTGTGTTAACCACAACCAACATTTTGGATCTCTGTTTAGGGGTCAGTGCTTTAAAATGAGTCTCTCTGGGGAGAGAAAGGAGGGGGGCCCTGCCTCTAAAATGAGTCTCTCTGGGGAGAGAAAGGAGGGGGGCCCTGCCTCTAAAATGAGTCTCTCTGGGGAGAGAAAGGAGGGGGGCCCTGCCTCTAAAATGAGTCTCTCTGGGGAACATGACACCAAAGCTAAGAGGTGAGATGACAATTTTTGATATCATTCTTATGAGTTTATTTCCAAAATGTTCACATTTGTTTTTTAATCAGAAATGGTTGCTTATATATGCTTCAATATTACTGTTCTCAGATTTTTAACAAATCTAACTAAAATATCTATATATATATACACTCACGTAGCTATCTTAATTATGATGAAAGCACTTACTGTAAATCACTCTGGATAAGAGCATCTGCTAAATCAGGGGTTCTGTGGAGGTACTGCAGGGGTTCTCAATCCGGGGTCTGTGGAGGTACTGCAGGGGTTCTCAATCCGGTGTCTGTGGAGGTACTGCAGGGGTTCTCAATCCGGGTTCTGGGGTGGTACTGCATGGGTTCTCAATCCGGGGTCGGCAGTGGTACTGCAGGGGTTCTCAATCCAGGGTCTGGGGAGGTACTGCAGGGGTTCTCAATCCGGGGTCTGGGGAGGTACTGCACCCTGACTGTACTCGTTGTAATGTTAAACATTTGATAGAATTTTCACATGACACGACCACTTTGCCTACTCTTAATTATTACCTAATATAATGGAATGCATCTTTTAGACAATATAACCGTTATATCAACACACTCTTCACACCCGTTTAACAACTCTAAATATCTTTGGCATAGTAGGTATCAAGTCCCTTGCCAATAATGTTGCCTACAACGTTGAATACAATGTTCATATTCATTGAACACGTATTACACCCTAGATGCCTTTTATTACCATTTATATCCATGCCCAATTTAGGATTATTATTTAACAACATGATGTTGTGCTCCAAAGGGAGAACTTGAAATAACATGATGTAGATAATTAAATAATCAGAACAACGTGTTTGTTATTATACACTCTTAGAACAGAAGGTTCCTTCTAGAACCAAAAAGGCTTCTATCACTTCCTTAATATATGGAACCACTAAAACATTATATATATATGTATTATACACTCTCAAATAACATGATGTAGATAATTAAATAATCAGAAGAACAACGTGTTTATTATTATACACTCTTAGAACAGAAGGTTCCTTCTAGAACCAAAAAGGCTTCTATCACTTCCTTAATGTTTAGAACCACTAAAACATTATATATATATATATATATATATATATATATATATATATATATATATATATATATATATATATTTTGGTTCAGTGAAGAAGAACCTCTAGAGTTCTGATCAACGAAAGGTTAATGTTTTGAGGATGGGAACCCAGCAGCCCTCCAGTGGTCAGAACAAGTCCACCCATTTATTCCAGCACCCGGCCTGGGATTAGAACCAGCCACCTTTTGGCCACAGCACCAACTCCTTAGCCGCTGGGCGAAAACCTGAGTTAATCTGTCAAAATGTAGACAAAATGCTGTGCAGACATAAATGGTGTGACTTATTGTAATTATTATACATAAATCATTGCCAAAAGCACAATACATATATTATTAATGGATTGATCATATAGAAATATCAAACATTATTTTAACTACTACAAAGCAATTACATGTGGCTCAGGAACCACTGACTCACTGCATTATTCTATAGTATTATCAAGACACCTGCTGTTAACTCTTAACTACTTAGGACACCTGCTGTTAACTCTTAACTACTTAGGACACCTGCTGTTAACTCTTAACTACTTAGGACAGCTGCTGTTAACTCTTAACTACTTAGGACAGCTGCTGTTAACTCTTAACTACTTAGGACAGCTGCTGTTAACTCTTAACTACTTAGGACAGCTGCTGTTAACTCTTAAAACTACTTAGGACACCTGCTGTTAACTCTTAACTACTTAGGACACCTGCTGTTAACTCTTAACTACTTAGGACACCTGCTGTTAACTCTTAACTACTTAGGACACCTGCTGTTAACTCTTAACTACTTAGGACACCTGCTGTTAACTCTTAACTACTTAGGACACCTGATGTTAACTCTTAACTACTTAGGACACCTGCTGTTAACTCTTAACTACTTAGGACACCTGCTGTTAACTCTTAACTACTTAGGACAGCTGCTGTTAACTCTTAACTACTTAGGACAGCTCACGAGGTGTCCTAAATATCTGCTGACTAGGTGGGACGAGAGACTTCATGCATAGTTACCCACCCACTTATACCCATAAGTGTAAAATGTCTTTATTCTCAGCACTTAAATGACCAATTTTCTCCTCTGAAAAATTGGCGATATGGACCCAGATCTCAACATATTGTTATAAAAAAAACATAGAATGTTTGTTTTACATAATAATAAAAAATGAATATTACTAATGTAACCCACTGTAAAGACTGGGTTTAGTTGATTGTGTTGCACTGATCATGTCCGCGTTCTGGAACTGTCCGCGTCCCCGTACAGAACTGTCCGCGTCCCCGTACAGAACTGTCCTCGTCCCCGTACAGAACTGTCCGCGTCCCCGTACAGAACTGTCTGCGTCCCCGTACAGAACTGTCCGCGTCCCCGTACAGAACTGTCCGCGTCCCCGTACAGAACTGTCCGCGTCCCCGTTCGGTGTGGCGCCAAGGATTTTGTCCGGTTACGTGCAGAGTGGACTGAGGTGATCTTGGGGAATAACGACGGAGTTTGTTACAGTGTTGAGACACCGAAGTTTATTGTTCAATTTGCTTTTTTCTTTACGGTCAGGGACAGTGTGAGTGTAGCCAGATCCTTTTCACTCTCTATCCTTGTTTCATTTTGTGGTTCACCGGATTCATCATCGAGACGAGAGATAAGTTAGCTAGCTACTCTACCAGCAGCATCCTAGTTATCCTAGCTAGTCGGTACAGCTCGGTAAGCTAGCTAGCTACTCTACCAGCAGCATCCTAGTTATCCTAGCCAGTCGGTACAGCTCGGTAAGTTAGCTAGCCACTCTACCAGCAGCATCCTAGTTACCATAGCTACCACTACATCATCACCGGCTGCCTGCATTTCTTGTGGACCGATGGAGCTCCCCGGTTGTTTCTTCCACCTGTTAAATCCCGGTGGAGGGCTTCTCCCTCTCTCGTTGACGGATGCTGGCTACCTCTGTCCGGTTCTCCTCTCTTCACTAGATGGACGGTAACTTTAGTGTTTAACCCCTCCTCTCTTCACTAGATGGACGGTAACTTTAGTGTTTAACCCCTCCTCTCTTCACTAGATGGACGGTAACTTTAGTGTTTAAACCCTCTGTGTCCAAGGACCGAACTTTTGAATATTATTTTCAGGGCGCCTCAATAGCAGGTATTGAACCCCGGGTAAATAATCACTAGTCAGAACCTCAACCTCAGTATACATTCATTATAAAAATCATCTTAATATCTGATATTGCGAGTAAACAACCTCGAGAGTGCGTCTTCCAGCCCTCCAATAAATTACATCATTCAACCCTCCCGGTTAGTAAATGTACCTCAACATGCCCCCGGAGAAGTTAGAGTAACGACACCAGCCTTTTAGCGGGGCTGACAGACTGAATACAACGCTCGCGTCGCTAAATTAATTTTGTTATTAAAAATGACACACTGCTCGCGCACTGCAACGAGCGTCTGGTAGTCAGTTCTATTTGTGACGCTGCAACTCCTCATTGGTTTAAAGAAGCAGTTCCCACGTGCCATCTCCTCATTGGTTTATAGAAGCAGGTACCCACGTGCCATCTCCTCATTGGTTTATAGAAGCAGGTACCCACGTGCCATCTCCTCATTGGTTTATAGAAGCAGGTACCCACGTGCCATCTCCTCATTGGTTAATAGAAGCAGGTACCCACGTGTCATCTCCTCATTGGTTAATAGAAGCAGGTACCCACGTGCCATCTCCTCATTGGTTAATAGAAGCAGGTACCCACGTGTCATCTCCTCATTTAGCAAAAAAACATAACTTAACATAAACATAACTTCTTTAAACAATAAAAGCTTAAATTTATGAACATTTCTGAAAATTGATATATAGCTCTTCTTATGTTTCCCCATCTGAGCTCAGAGTAGATGAGAGATGTAATGTTTGTCTCTGTTGTGTTGAAGCCCAATCAAGCAGGAGAGACCAGCCTCCCCTTTACCCAGCTGTGTGTCCATGAAGAGTGACTGGTCTATGGAACATCCTTTACAATTTAGAGAGGGAGACTTTTCTACTGAACAAAGGTAAGAAGAACTCATGGGTCCTGGTCAGTGAGTTAAACAACACTGTCTCTAGTCATTTCTCCTCCCATTTTCCCATTTATTGTTGTTTTCATAATCCATAGGCTAATCATTTTATCCAATTTCATAGTCGTAAAACAATATTAAACAAACACAACATTCCCTCCGTGTGTGTGTGTGTGTGCGTGTGTGTGTGTGTATGTGTGTGTGTGTGTGTGTGTATGTGTGTGTGTGTGTGTGTGTGTGTGTGTGTGTGTGTGTGTGTGTGTGTGTGTGTGTGTGTGTGTGTGAACTCCCTGGATGAGGAGATGTAATCTCATGTTTTGTCCACAGAAACCGACAGGAGAGATCAGAGGCAGAGATTCTCAGTGGTCAGTCTTCCCAGAGTCATCAAACAGACCTGGACTACATATTCAGTGTATGTGGTCCTGTTATGTACATTTGTTTTTGTTTACCTCAAGTAAAGTTGATCTGTCAATCATTCATTAATGTGTTAATGAGAAAGCATTTAGTCTCTTGCTTAACTTATTTACTTTATTTATTTCAGTTGCTTGAAGAGAAAATTATGACATTTGTGAAGAACGAGCTAAAGATGTTCAAGAGGATTCTTAGTCCAGAACTCCCAGAAGGCTTTGAGAGTCAGAAGCAGGATAAGGAAGTGGTGGATTCTGAAGATGAGAAGCAGGAGAGCAGTGCCAGAGAGGGGGCTCTGAAGATCACACTGCACGTCCTGAGGAAAATGAACCAGAAGGAGCTTGCTGACACACTGGAGAAATGTAAGAGCTGTCTGCCTCATGATGAATGGTGTTTTATAATAAATAAATTATTATAATGTAAAACTTTATAACAGTCCTTCAATACTGTAGGTATTAAAACAGACGTAATATTAATATCCTCTGTGTTATTTCTAGATTCAGATGAGCTTGCTGTGATTTGCCAACGTGAACTCAAATCTAATCTAAAGAAGAAGTTTCAATGTGTATTTGAGGGGATCGCTAAACAAGGAAACCCAACACTTCTCAATAAGATCTACACAGAGCTCTACATCACAGAGGGTGGAACAGGAGAGGTCAATAATGAACATGAGCTGAGACAGATTGAGACATCAACCAGGAAACAAGCAAGACCAGAGACTGCAATCAAATGTAACAACATCTTCAAACCCTTAACTGGACAAGACAAACTTATCAGAACTGTGCTGACAAAGGGAGTCGCTGGCATTGGAAAAACAGTCTCTGTGCAGAAGTTCATTCTGGACTGGGCTGAAGGAAAAGCAAATCAGGATGTCCAATTTGTATTTTCATTCCCTTTTCGGGAGCTGAATTTGATGAAAGAGGACAAACACACTTTCATTGAACTTCTTAATCACTTCTCAATGGAAACCAAACAATCAGGAATCTCCAACTACGACAAGTACAAAGTTCTGTTCATCTTTGATGGTCTGGATGAGTGCCGACTGCCCCTAGACTTCCAGAAGAACAAGATCTGTTGTGACGTCACAGAGTCAACCTCAGTGGATGTTCTGCTGACAAATCTCATCAAGGGAAATCTGCTTCCCTCTGCTCTCCTCTGGATAACTACCCGGCCTGCAGCAGCCAATAAGATCCCTTCAGGGTGTGTTGACCAGGTGACAGAGGTACGAGGGTTCAATGACCCACAGAAGGAGGAATACTTCAGGAAGAGATTCAGTAATGAGGACCTGGCCAGCAGAATCATCTCACACATAAAGACATCAAGGAGCCTCCACATCATGTGCCACATTCCAGTCTTCTGTTGGATTTCTGCAACAGTCCTTGAACACATGCTGAAACATAAGAGAGAAGAGATGCCCAAGACTCTGACTGAGATGTACACACACCTTGTGGATTTTCATACCAAACAGAAGAATGAAAAGTATCTTGGGAAAGAAGAGACAGGTCCACACTGGAATAAAGAGAGCATTCTGTCACTGGGAAAACTGGCTTTTCAACAGCTTGTGAAGGGCAATCTGATTTTCTATGAAGAAGACCTGAAAGAGGCTGGCATTGATGTCAGTGAAGCCTCAGTGTACTCAGGATTGTGCACACAGCTCTTTAAAGAGGAATGTGTGCTGTACCAGGACAAGGTGTACTGCTTCGTACATCTGAGCATTCAGGAGTTTCTGGCTGCTGTATATGTGTTCCTCTCATTCATCAACAACAATGAGAATCTTATGGACAAACTGCAAACAAACGACGAGCCTGAAGTTACTTTCTACAAGAGTGCTGTGGATAAAGCCTTACAAAGTGAGACAGGAAACCTGGACCTTTTCCTCCGCTTCCTTCTGGGCCTCTCACTGGAGTCCAATCAGAAGCACTTACAAGGTCTCCTGACAAAGACAAGAAGCAGCTCACAGAGCCATGAAGAAACAGTCAAGTACATCAAGGAGAAGATCAGGAAGAATCCCTCTCCAGAGAGGAGCATCAATCTGTTCCACTGTCTGAATGAACTGAATGACCATTCTCTAGTGGAGGAGATCCAAAGCTTCCTGAGCTCAGGAAGTGTCTCAAAACCCAACCTGTCACCTGCACAGTGGTCAGCTCTGGTCTTTGTGTTGCTGACTTCAGAAAAGGAGCTGGATGTGTTTGACCTGAAGAAATACTCCAGATCAGAGGAAGGTCTTCTGAGGCTGCTGCCAGTGGTCAAAGCCTCCAGAGCTGTTCTGTGAGTAAATAAAATGACATTTAAGAACTAATCATCAGGAAGAAATATTCAGTTTAGAGAAAAATATGTATTATAATATGTGTATAATATTATATTGAATAACATATTGAATAAATTCATTGATTTTCACATTAGTATACCATTATGACCATACGATTCTAGAAGACAGAGGATGAATCTTTATGTTGTTTGAGAGAATAAACCAAATGCATCTGCCATTGTCCTTCTACACTACTCGTTAAATTAACAGTGTGTTTGTGAAGTCATGATGATCTCTTTGTCAGGCTGTCAGGCTGTGGAGTCACAGAGGAAGGCTGTGCTTCTCTGGTCTCAGCTCTGAGGTCAAACCCCTCACACCTGAGAGAGCTGGATCTGAGTAACAATGACCTGAAGGATTCAGGAGTGAAGCTGCTCTCTGATGGACTGGGGAATCCCCACTGTAAACTGGAGACTCTGAGGTCAGTATTATCAGATATGAAAGTACTTTATGTATGTAGTTCTCCCATTTGAAAAGTCGTAATTATTTGGTTATATTCACTTATAGTGTATTAAAGTAATCAGAAGTTTAGTATTTGGTCCCATATTCCATGCCTGCAGTGATTACATCAAGCTTGTGATTCTACTAACTTGCTGAATTCAGTTTGTCTTGGTTGTGTTTTGGATGTTTTTCCTAATAGAAACTGAATGGTGAATAATGTCCTGTCATTTTGGAGTCACTTCACTTGTTTTGTCAGTAAGAATAGAAGATGTTTCTGAACACTTCTACATTCATGTGGATGCTACTATGATGATGAATAATCAGGAATGAATCGTGAATAATGATGAATGAGAAAGTTACAGAGGCACAAAGATCCCCTCTGTTATTGGTAATGGTAATGGTGAGAGGTTAGCATGTTTTGTTGTAACCTCTGTTATTGGTAATGGTGAGAGGTTAGCATGTTTTGTTGTAGCCTCTGTTATTGGTAATGGTGAGAGGTTAGCATGTTTTGTTGTAGCCTCTGTTATTGGCAATGGTGAGAAGTTAACATGTTTTGTTGTAGCCTCTGTTATTGGTAATGGTGAGAGGTTAGCATGTTTTGTTGTAGCCTCTGTTATTGGTAATGGTGAGAGGTTAGCATGTTTTGTTGTAGTCTCTGGTATTGGTAATGGTGAGAGGTTAGCATGTTTTGTTGTAGCCTCTGTTATTGGTAATGGTGAGAGGTTAGTATGTTTTGTTGTAGCCTCTGTTATTGGTAATGGTGAGAGGTTAGCATGTGTTGTTGTAGTCTCTGTTATTGGTAACTTTCTCACTCATTATTATTCATGATTCTTTCATGATTTTTCTTAATCAAGGTATCATCAGGATTAATTTATTATTGTTTAGAAACATGTTATCTACTCTCTTAGACAGAAAAGTACTCCACTCATCATCCACCATTTTATTATTGGGCAAAACACAACCAAAACAAACTGCAAATGCAACCAACGAGTTTATGACAAAAAACTAAATTTTTGACTATTTTAATACACTATGATTGAATTGTTCAGAATACTTAAGACTTCTTCAAATGGGGAGACTGGAAATATAAATTGTTTTCATTTTTAATAGTGAAACACATATGTCTTAAAATACCCTCAAATTAAAGGTGACATTATAAACTGTCACCTCAAATGAAACATTTGACCTCAAATCCAAAATGTTGGAGAATAGAGACACATTTGAAATGTTAGCTTCACTGTCAAAATAGATATGGTGTGGACTGTATACTCAATACAATCTAAATCTGATACCTCACTGTCTAAATAGATATGGTGTGGTCTGTATACTCAATACAATCTAAATCTGATTCCTCACTGTCTGTCTTCTGACTGATTCTGCTTTTTAAACTGGTCTGGTCAGTCTACTATAATATTTGTACTATACATGTTTCTATCTGCAGGCAATACTTTGATCATTTGTAATTTCTAATAATGATACATTCATTTATGAATAGATATGGAAGGTTTCAGGACACTGACATATCTGAATATGTTGAAAAAATATACTGCCACTATTTTCACCACCAAAGAATAGCAGTGTGATTTTAAAATTATTTGACTCTTTGCAGGCTGTCAGGCTGTCTAGTCACAGAGGAAGGCTGTGCTTCTCTGGTCCCAGCTCTGGAGTCAAACCCCTCACACCTGAGAGAGCTGGACCTGAGTAACAATGACCTGAAGGATTCAGGAGTGAAGCTGCTCTCTGCTGGACTGGGGAATCCCCACTGTAAACTGGAGACTCTGAGGTCAGTATTCCTGTAGTTGGTCAACAAGTGATGACTGTTCACCAGATCCACATGTGTTTACCAGGCACACATAGTAAACACCATATGTGTTTGGACAGTGAAGCTTAAAATTTTAAATGTGGTGCTATTCTCCAGCATTTTGGGTTTGAGATGTAATGTTTCATATTAGGAGACAGTACAAATGTCACCTTTTATTTGAGGTTGATGGTGAGAGGTTAGTATGTTTTGTTGTAGTCTCTGTTATTGGTAATGGTGAGAGGTTAGCATGTTTTGTTGTAGCCTCTGTTATTGGTAATGGTGAGAGGTTAGCATGTTTTGTTGTAGCCTCTTATTGGTAATGGTGAGAGGTTAGCATGTTTTGTTGTAGCCTCTGTTATTATTAATGGTGAGAGGTTAGCATGTTTTGTTGTAGCCTCTGTTATTATTAATGGTGAGAGGTTAGCATGTTTTGTTGTAGCCTCTGTTATTATTAATGGTGAGAGGTTAGCATGTTTTGTTGTAGCCTCTGCTATTATTAATGGTGAGAGGTTAGCATGTTTTGTTGTAGCCTCTGTTATTGGTAATGGTGAGATGTTAGTATGTTTTGTTGTAGCCTCTGTTATTGGTAATGGTGTGAGGTTAGTATGTTTTGTTGTATCCACTGTTATTGGTAATGGTGAGAGGTTTTCATGTTTTGTTGTATCCTCTGTTATTGGTAATGGTGAGAGGTTAGCATGTTTTGTTGTAGCCTCTGTTATTGGTAATGGTGAGAGGTTAGTATGTTTTGTTGTAGTCTCTGTTTTTGGTAATGGTGAGAGGTTAGTATGTTTTTGTTGTAGCCTCTGTTATTGGTAATGGTGAGAGGTTAGCATGTTTTGTTGTAGGCTCTGTTTGGTAATGGTGAGAGGTTAGTATGTTTTTGTTGTAGCCTCTGTTATTGGTAATGGTGAGAGGTTAGCATGTTTTGTTGTATCCTCTGTTATTGGTAATGGTGAGAGATTAGCATGTTTTGTTGTAACCTCTATTAATTGGTAATGGTGAGAGGTCAGCATATTTTGTTGTAGCCTCTGTTATTGGTAATGGTGAGAGGTTAGCATGTTTTGTTGTAGCCTCTGTTATTGGTAATGGTGAGAGGTTAGCATGTTTTGTTGTAGCCTCTGTTATTGGTAATGGTAAGAGGTTAGCATGTTTTGTTGTAGCCTCTGTTATTGGTAATGGTGAGAGGTTAGCATGTTTAGTTGTAGTCTCTGTTTTTGGTAATGGTGAGAGGTTAGTATGTTTTTGTTGTAGCCTCTGTTATTGGTAATGGTGAGAGGTTAGTATGTTTTGTTGTAGTCTCTGTTATTGGTAATGGTGAGAGGTTAGCATGTTTTGTTGTATCCTCTGTTATTGGTAATGGTGAGAGGTTAGTATATTTTGTTGTATCCTCTGTTATTGGTAATGGTGAGAGGTTAATATGTTTTGTTGTAGCCTCTGTTAATGGTCATGGTGAGAGGTTAGCATGTTTTGTTGTATCCTCTGTTATTGGTAATGGTGAGAGGTTAGCATGTTTGGTTGTATCCTCTGTTATTGGTAATGGTGAGAGGTTAGTATGTTTTGTTGTTGTATCCTCTGTAATTGGTAATGGTGAGAGGTTAGCATGTTTTGTTGTATCCTCTGTTATTGGTAATGGTGAGAGGTTAGCATGTTTTGTTGTAGTCTCTGTTATTGGTAATGGTGAGAGGTTAGCATGTTTTGTTGTAGCCTCTGTTATTGGTAATGGTGAGAGGTTAGTATGTTTTGTTGTAGCCTCTGTTATTGGTAATGGTGAGAGGTTAGTATGTTTTGTTGTATCCTCCGTTATTGGTAATGGTGAGAGGTTAGCATGTTTTGTTGTATCCTCTGTTATTGATAATGGTGAGAGGTTAGCATGTTTTGTTGTATCCTCTGTTATTGGTAATGGTGAGAGGTTAGTATGTTTTGTTGTATCCTCTGTTATTGGTAATGGTGAGAGGTTAGCATGTTTTGTTGTAGCCTCTGTTATTGGTAATGGTGAGAGGTTAGCATGTTTTGTTGTAGCCTCTGTTATTGGTAATGGTGAGAGGTTAGCATGTTTTGTTGTAGCCTCTGCTATTGGTAATGGTGAGAGGTTAGCATGTTTTGTTGTAGTCTCTCTTTTTGGTAATGGTGAGAGGTTAGTATGTTTTTGTTGTAGCCTCTGTTATTGGTAATGGTGAGAGGTTAGTATGTTTTGTTGTAGTCTCTGTTACTGGTAATGGTGAGAGGTTAGCATGTTTTGCTGTATCCTCTGTTATTGGTAATGGTGAGAGGTTAGTATATTTTGTTGTATCCTCTGTTATTGGTAATGGTGAGAGGTTAGTATGTTTTGTTGTAGCCTCTGTTAGTGGTAATGGTGAGAGGTTAGCATGTTTTGTTGTATCCTCTGTTATTGGTAATGGTGAGAGGTTAGCATGTTTGGTTGTATCCTCTGTTATTGGTAATGGTGAGAGGTTAGTATGTTTTGTTGTTGTATCCTCTGTAATTGGTAATGGTGAGAGGTTAGCATGTTTGGTTGTATCCTCTGTTATTGGTAATGGTGAGAGGTTAGTATGTTTTGTTGTATCCTCTGTTATTGGTAATGGTGAGAGGTTAGCATGTTTTGTTGTAGCCTCTGTTAATGGTAATGGTGAGAGGTTAGCATGTTTTGTTGTAGCCTCTGTTATTGGTAATGGTAAGAGGTTAGCATGTTTTGTTGTAGCCTCTGTTATTGGTAATGGTGAGAGGTTAGCATGTTTTGTTGTGGTCTCTTTTTTTGGTAATGGTGAGAGGTTAGTATGTTTTTGTTGTAGCCTCTGTTATTGGTAATGGTGAGAGGTTAGCATGTTTTGTTGTATCCTCTGTTATTGGTAATGGCGAGAGGTTAGTATGTTTTGTTGTAGCCTCTGTTATTGGTAATGGTGAGAGGTTAGCATGTTTTGTTGTAGCCTCTGTTATTGGTAATGGTGAGAGGTTAGCATGTTTTGTTGTAGCCTCTGTTATTGGTAATGGTGAGAGGTTAGCATGTTTTGTTGTAGCCTCTGTTATTGGTAATGGTGAGAGGTTAGCATGTTTTGTTGTAGCCTCTGTTATTGGTAATGGCGAGAGGTTAGTATGTTTTGTTGTAGCCTCTGTTATTGGTAATGGTGAGAGGTTAGCATGTTTTGTTGTAGCCTCTGTTATTGGTAATGGTGAGAGGTTAGCATGTTTTGTTGTAGCCTCTGTTTTTGGTAATGGTGAGAGGTTAGCATGTTTTGTTGTATCCTCTGTTATTGGTAATGGTGAGAGGTTTTCATGTTTTGTTGTAGCCTCTATTATTAGTAATGGTGAGAGGTTAGCATTTTTTGTTGTAGCCTCTTATTGGTAATGGTGAGAGGTTAGCATTTTTTGTTGTAGCCTCTTATTGGTAATGGTGAGAGGTTAGCATGTTTTGTTGTATCCTCTGTTATTGGTAATGGTGAGAGGTTAGCATGTTTTGTTGTGGTCTCTTTTTTTGGTAATGGTGAGAGGTTAGTATGTTTTTGTTGTAGCCTCTGTTATTGGTAATGGTGAGAGGTTAGCATGTTTTGTTGTATCCTCTGTTATTGGTAATGGCGAGAGGTTAGTATGTTTTGTTGTAGCCTCTGTTATTGGTAATGGTGAGAGGTTAGCATGTTTTGTTGTAGCCTCTGTTATTGGTAATGGTGAGAGGTTAGCATGTTTTGTTGTATCCTCTGTTATTGGTAATGGCGAGAGGTTAGTATGTTTTGTTGTAGCCTCTGTTATTGGTAATGGTGAGAGGTTAGCATGTTTTGTTGTAGCCTCTGTTATTGGTAATGGTGAGAGGTTAGCATGTTTTGTTGTAGCCTCTGTTTTTGGTAATGGTGAGAGGTTAGCATGTTTTGTTGTATCCTCTGTTATTGGTAATGGTGAGAGGTTTTCATGTTTTGTTGTAGCCTCTATTATTAGTAATGGTGAGAGGTTAGCATTTTTTGTTGTAGCCTCTTATTGGTAATGGTGAGAGGTTAGCATTTTTTGTTGTAGCCTCTTATTGGTAATGGTGAGAGGTTAGCATGTTTTGTTGTATCCTCTGTTATTGGTAATGGTGAGAGGTTAGCATGTTTTGTTGTATCCTCTGTTATTGGTAATGGTGAGAGGTTAGCATGTTTTGTTGTAGTCTCTGTTATTGGTAATGGTGAGAGGTTAGTATATTTAGTTGTATCCTCTGTTATTGGTAATGGTGAGAGGTTAGCATGTTTTGTTGTATCCTCTGTTATTGGTAATGGTGAGAGGTTAGTGATGTTTTGTTGTATCCTCTGTTATTGGTAATGGTGAGAGGTTAGTATGTTTTGTTGTAGCCTCTGTTATTGGTAATGGTGAGAGGTTAGTATGTTTTGTTGTATTCTCTGTTATTGGTAATGGTGAGAGGTTAGCATGTTTTGTTGTATACTCTGTTATTGGTAATGGCAAGAGGTTAGCATGTTTTGTTGTAGCCTCTGTTATTGGTAATGGTGAGAGGTTAGCATGTTTTGTTGTAGCCTCTGTTATTGGTAATGGTGAGAGGTTAGCATGTTTTGTTGTATCCTCTGTTATTGGTAATGGTGAGAGGTTAGCATGTTTTGTTGTATCCTCTGTTATTGGTAATGGTGAGAGGTTTTCATGTTTTGTTGTAGCCTCTGTTTTTGGTAATGGTGAGAGGTTAGCATGTTTTGTTGTATCCTCTGTTATTGGTAATGGTGAGAGGTTAGCATGTTTTGTTGTATCCTCTGTTATTGGTAATGGTGAGAGGTTTTCATGTTTTGTTGTAGCCTCTATTATTGGTAATGGTGAGAGGTTAGCATGTTTTGTTGTAGCCTCTTATTGGTAATGGTGAGAGGTTAGCATGTTTTGTTGTAGCCTCTTATTGGTAATGGTGAGAGGTTAGCATGTTTTGTTGCATCCTCTGTTATTGGTAATGGTGAGAGGTTAGCATGTTTTGTTGTAGTCTCTGTTATTGGTAATGGTGAGAGGTTAGCATGTTTTGTTGTAGCCTCTGTTATTAGTAATGGTGAGAGGTTAGCATGTTTTGTTGTATCCTCTGTTATTGGTAATGGTGAGAGGTTTTCATGTTTTGTTGTAGCCTCTGTTATTGGTAATGGTGAGAGGTTAGCATGTTTTGTTGTAGCCTCTGTTATTGGTAATGGTGAGAGGTTAGCATGTTTTGTTGTATCCTCTGTTATTGGTAATGGTGAGAGGTTAGCATGTTTTGTTGTATCCTCTGTTATTGGTAATGGTGAGAGGTTATCATGTTTTGTTGTAGTCTCTGTTATTGGTAAAGGTGAGAGGTTAGCATGTTTTGTTGTATCCTCTGTTATTGGTAATGGTGAGAGGTTAGCATGTTTTGTTGTATCCTCTGTTATTGGTAATGGTGAGAGGTTAGTATGTTTTGTTGTATCCTCTGTTATTGGTAATGGTGAGAGGTTAGCATTTTTTGTTGTATCCTCTGTTATTGGTAATGGCGAGAGGTTAGTATGTTTTGTTGTAGCCTCTGTTATTGGTAATGGTGAGAGGTTAGCATGTTTTGTTGTAGCCTCTGTTATTGGTAATGGTGAGAGGTTAGCATGTTTTGTTGTAGCCTCTGTTTTTGGTAATGGTGAGAGGTTAGCATGTTTTGTTGTATCCTCTGTTATTGGTAATGGTGATAGGTTTTCATGTTTTGTTGTAGCCTCTATTATTAGTAATGGTGAGAGGTTAGCATTTTTTGTTGTAGCCTCTTATTGGTAATGGTGAGAGGTTAGCATGTTTTGTTGTATCCTCTGTTATTGGTAATGGTGAGAGGTTAGTGATGTTTTGTTGTATCCTCTGTTATTGGTAATGGTGAGAGGTTAGTATGTTTTGTTGTAGCCTCTGTTATTGGTAATGGTGAGAGGTTAGTATGTTTTGTTGTAGCCTCTGTTATTGGTAATGGTGAGAGGTTAGCATGTTTTGTTGTATACTCTGTTATTGGTAATGGCAAGAGGTTAGCATGTTTTGTTGTAGCCTCTGTTATTGGTAATGGTGAGAGGTTAGCATGTTTTGTTGTAGCCTCTGTTATTGGTAATGGTGAGAGGTTAGCATGTTTTGTTGTATCCTCTGTTATTGGTAATGGTGAGAGGTTTTCATGTTTTGTTGTAGCCTCTGTTTTTGGTAATGGTGAGAGGTTAGCATGTTTTGTTGTATCCTCTGTTATTGGTAATGGTGAGAGGTTAGCATGTTTTGTTGTATCCTCTGTTATTGGTAATGGTGAGAGGTTTTCATGTTTTGTTGTAGCCTCTATTATTGGTAATGGTGAGAGGTTAGCATGTTTTGTTGTAGCCTCTTATTGGTAATGGTGAGAGGTTAGCATGTTTTGTTGTAGCCTCTTATTGGTAATGGTGAGAGGTTAGCATGTTTTGTTGCATCCTCTGTTATTGGTAATGGTGAGAGGTTAGCATGTTTTGTTGTAGTCTCTGTTATTGGTAATGGTGAGAGGTTAGCATGTTTTGTTGTAGCCTCTGTTATTAGTAATGGTGAGAGGTTAGCATGTTTTGTTGTATCCTCTGTTATTGGTAATGGTGAGAGGTTTTCATGTTTTGTTGTAGCCTCTGTTATTGGTAATGGTGAGAGGTTAGCATGTTTTGTTGTAGCCTCTGTTATTGGTAATGGTGAGAGGTTAGCATGTTTTGTTGTATCCTCTGTTATTGGTAATGGTGAGAGGTTAGCATGTTTTGTTGTATCCTCTGTTATTGGTAATGGTGAGAGGTTATCATGTTGTTGTAGTCTCTGTTATTGGTAAAGGTGAGAGGTTAGCATGTTTTGTTGTATCCTCTGTTATTGGTAATGGTGAGAGGTTAGCATGTTTTGTTGTATCCTCTGTTATTGGTAATGGTGAGAGGTTAGTATGTTTTGTTGTATCCTCTGTTATTGGTAATGGTGAGAGGTTAGCATTTTTTGTTGTATCCTCTGTAATTGGTAATGGTGAGAGGTTAGCATGTCTTGTTGTATCCTCTGTTATTGGTAATGGTGAGAGGTTAGCATGTTTTGCTGTAGCCTCTGTTATTAGTAATGGTGAGAGGTTAGCATGTTTTGTTGTATCCTCTGTTATTGGTAATGGTGAGAGGTTAGTATGTTTTGTTGTATCCTCTGTTATTGGTAATGGTGAGAGGTTAGTATGTTTTGTTGTATCCTCTGTTATTGGTAATGGTGAGAGGTTAGCATGTTTTGTTGTATCCTCTGTTATTGGTAATGGTGAGAGGTTAGTATGTTTTGTTGTATCCTCTGTTATTGGTAATGGTGAGAGGTTAGCATGTTTTGTTGTATCCTCTGTTATTGGTAATGGTGAGAGGTTAGCATGTCTTGTTGTATCCTCTGTTATTGGTAATGGTGAGAGGTTAGCATGTTTTGCTGTAGCCTCTGTTATTAGTAATGGTGAGAGGTTAGCATGTTTTGTTGTATCCTCTGTTATTGGTAATGGTGAGAGGTTAGTATGTTTTGTTGTATCCTCTGTTTTTGGTAATGGTGAGAGGTTAGCATTTTTTGTTGTATCCTCTGTAATTGGTAATGGTGAGAGGTTAGCATGTCTTGTTGTATCCTCAGTTATTGGTAAAGGTGAGAGGTTAGCATGTTTTGTTGTATCCTCTGTTATTGGTAATGGTGAGAGGTTAGCATGTTTTGTTGTTTCCTCTGTTATTGGTAATGGTGAGAGGTTAGTATGTTTTGTTGTATCCTCTGTTTTTGGTAATGGTGAGAGGTTAGCATTTTTTGTTGTATCCTCTGTAATTGGTAATGGTGAGAGGTTAGCATGTCTTGTTGTATCCTCTGTTATTGGTAATGGTGAGAGGTTAGCATGTTTTGCTGTAGCCTCTGTTATTAGTAATGGTGAGAGGTTAGCATGTTTTGTTGTATCCTCTGTTATTGGTAATGGTGAGAGGTTAGTATGTTTTGTTGTATCCTCTGTTATTGGTAATGGTGAGAGGTTAGTATGTTTTGTTGTATCCTCTGTTATTGGTAATGGTGAGAGGTTAGCATGTTTTGTTGTATCCTCTGTTATTGGTAATGGTGAGAGGTTAGTATGTTTTGTTGTATCCTCTGTTATTGGTAATGGTGAGAGGTTAGCATGTTTTGTTGTATCCTCTGTTATTGGTAATGGTGAGAGGTTAGCATGTCTTGTTGTATCCTCTGTTATTGGTAATGGTGAGAGGTTAGCATGTTTTGCTGTAGCCTCTGTTATTAGTAATGGTGAGAGGTTAGCATGTTTTGTTGTATCCTCTGTTATTGGTAATGGTGAGAGGTTAGCATGTTTTGTTGTATCCTCTGTTATTGGTAATGGTGAGAGGTTAGCATGTTTTGTTGTATCCTCTGTTATTGGTAACGGTGAGAGGTTAGCATGTTTTGTTGTATCCTCTGTTATTGGTAATGGTGAGAGGTTTTCATGTTTTGTTGTATCCTCTGTTATTGGTAATGGTGAGAGGTTAGTATGTTTTGTTGTAGCCTCTGTTATTGGTAATGGTGAGAGGTTAGCATGTTTTGTTGTAGCCTCTGTTATTGGTAATGGTGAGAGGTTAGCATGTTGTGTTGTATCCTCTGTTATTGGTAATGGTGAGAGGTTAGCATGTTTTGTTGTAGCCTCTTTTATTGGTAATGGTGAGAGGTCAGCATGTTTTGTTGTAGTCTCTGTTATTGGTAATGGTGAGAGGTTAGCATGTTTTGTTGTATCCTCTGTTATTGGTAATGGTGAGAGGTTAGCATGTTTTGTTGTATCCTCTGTTATTGGTAATGGTGAGAGGTTAGTATGTTTTGTTGTATCCTCTGTTATTGGTAATGGTGAGTGGTTAGCATGTTTTGTTGTAGCCTCTGTTATTGGTAATGGTGAGAGGTTAGCATGTTTTGTTGTATCCTCTGTTATTGGTAATGGTGAGAGGTTAGCATGTTTTGTTGTATCCTCTGTTATTGGTAATGGTGAGAGGTTATCATGTTTTGTTGTAGTCTCTGTTATTGGTAAAGGTGAGAGGTTAGCATGTTTTGTTGTATCCTCTGTTATTGGTAATGGTGAGAGGTTAGCATGTTTTGTTGTATCCTCTGTTATTGGTAATGGTGAGAGGTTAGTATGTTTTGTTGTATCCTCTGTTATTGGTAATGGTGAGAGGTTAGCATTTTTTGTTGTATCCTCTGTAATTGGTAATGGTGAGAGGTTAGCATGTCTTGTTGTATCCTCTGTTATTGGTAATGGTGAGAGGTTAGCATGTTTTGCTGTAGCCTCTGTTATTAGAAATGGTGAGAGGTTATTATGTTTTGTTGTATCCTCTGTTATTGGTAATGGTGAGAGGTTAGTATGTTTTGTTGTATCCTCTGTTATTGGTAATGGTGAGAGGTTAGCATGTTTTGTTGTAGTCTCTGTTATTGGTACAGGTGAGAGGTTAGCATGTTTTGTTGTATCCTCTGTTATTGGTAATGGTGAGAGGTTAGCATGTTTTGTTGTATCCTCTGTTATTGGTAATGGTGAGAGGTTAGTATGTTTTGTTGTATCCTCTGTTATTGGTAATGGTGAGAGGTTAGCATGTTTTGTTGTATCCTCTGTTATTGGTAATGGTGAGAGGTTAGCATGTCTTGTTGTATCCTCTGTTATTGGTAATGGTGAGAGCTTAGCATGTTTTGCTGTAGCCTCTGTTATTAGTAATGGTGAGAGGTTAGCATGTTTTGTTGTATCCTCTGTTATTGGTAATGGTGAGAGGTTAGCATGTTTTGTTGTAGCCTCTGTTATTGGTAATGGTGAGAGGTTAGCATGTTTTGTTGTATCCTCTGTTATTGGTAATGGTGAGAGGTTTTCATGTTTTGTTGTAGCCTCTATTATTAGTAATGGTGAGAGGTTAGCATTTTTTGTTGTAGCCTCTTATTGGTAATGGTGAGAGGTTAGCATTTTTTGTTGTAGCCTCTTATTGGTAATGGTGAGAGGTTAGCATGTTTTGTTGTATCCTCTGTTATTGGTAATGGTGAGAGGTTAGCATGTTTTGTTGTGGTCTCTTTTTTTGGTAATGGTGAGAGGTTAGTATGTTTTTGTTGTAGCCTCTGTTATTGGTAATGGTGAGAGGTTAGCATGTTTTGTTGTATCCTCTGTTATTGGTAATGGCGAGAGGTTAGTATGTTTTGTTGTAGCCTCTGTTATTGGTAATGGTGAGAGGTTAGCATGTTTTGTTGTAGCCTCTGTTATTGGTAATGGTGAGAGGTTAGCATGTTTTGTTGTGGCCTCTGTTATTGGTAATGGTGAGAGGTTAGCATGTTTTGTTGTAGCCTCTGTTATTGGTAATGGTGAGAGGTTAGCATGTTTTGTTGTATCCTCTGTTATTGGTAATGGCGAGAGGTTAGTATGTTTTGTTGTAGCCTCTGTTATTGGTAATGGTGAGAGGTTAGCATGTTTTGTTGTAGCCTCTGTTATTGGTAATGGTGAGAGGTTAGCATGTTTTGTTGTAGCCTCTGTTTTTGGTAATGGTGAGAGGTTAGCATGTTTTGTTGTATCCTCTGTTATTGGTAATGGTGAGAGGTTTTCATGTTTTGTTGTAGCCTCTATTATTAGTAATGGTGAGAGGTTAGCATTTTTTGTTGTAGCCTCTTATTGGTAATGGTGAGAGGTTAGCATTTTTTGTTGTAGCCTCTTATTGGTAATGGTGAGAGGTTAGCATGTTTTGTTGTATCCTCTGTTATTGGTAATGGTGAGAGGTTAGCATGTTTTGTTGTATCCTCTGTTATTGGTAATGGTGAGAGGTTAGCATGTTTTGTTGTAGTCTCTGTTATTGGTAATGGTGAGAGGTTAGTATATTTAGTTGTATCCTCTGTTATTGGTAATGGTGAGAGGTTAGCATGTTTTGTTGTATCCTCTGTTATTGGTAATGGTGAGAGGTTAGTGATGTTTTGTTGTATCCTCTGTTATTGGTAATGGTGAGAGGTTAGTATGTTTTGTTGTAGCCTCTGTTATTGGTAATGGTGAGAGGTTAGTATGTTTTGTTGTATTCTCTGTTATTGGTAATGGTGAGAGGTTAGCATGTTTTGTTGTATACTCTGTTATTGGTAATGGCAAGAGGTTAGCATGTTTTGTTGTAGCCTCTGTTATTGGTAATGGTGAGAGGTTAGCATGTTTTGTTGTAGCCTCTGTTATTGGTAATGGTGAGAGGTTAGCATGTTTTGTTGTATCCTCTGTTATTGGTAATGGTGAGAGGTTAGCATGTTTTGTTGTATCCTCTGTTATTGGTAATGGTGAGAGGTTTTCATGTTTTGTTGTAGCCTCTGTTTTTGGTAATGGTGAGAGGTTAGCATGTTTTGTTGTATCCTCTGTTATTGGTAATGGTGAGAGGTTAGCATGTTTTGTTGTATCCTCTGTTATTGGTAATGGTGAGAGGTTTTCATGTTTTGTTGTAGCCTCTATTATTGGTAATGGTGAGAGGTTAGCATGTTTTGTTGTAGCCTCTTATTGGTAATGGTGAGAGGTTAGCATGTTTTGTTGTAGCCTCTTATTGGTAATGGTGAGAGGTTAGCATGTTTTGTTGCATCCTCTGTTATTGGTAATGGTGAGAGGTTAGCATGTTTTGTTGTAGTCTCTGTTATTGGTAATGGTGAGAGGTTAGCATGTTTTGTTGTAGCCTCTGTTATTAGTAATGGTGAGAGGTTAGCATGTTTTGTTGTATCCTCTGTTATTGGTAATGGTGAGAGGTTTTCATGTTTTGTTGTAGCCTCTGTTATTGGTAATGGTGAGAGGTTAGCATGTTTTGTTGTAGCCTCTGTTATTGGTAATGGTGAGAGGTTAGCATGTTTTGTTGTATCCTCTGTTATTGGTAATGGTGAGAGGTTAGCATGTTTTGTTGTATCCTCTGTTATTGGTAATGGTGAGAGGTTAGCATGTTTTGTTGTATCCTCTGTTATTGGTAATGGTGAGAGGTTATCATGTTGTTGTAGTCTCTGTTATTGGTAAAGGTGAGAGGTTAGCATGTTTTGTTGTATCCTCTGTTATTGGTAATGGTGAGAGGTTAGCATGTTTTGTTGTATCCTCTGTTATTGGTAATGGTGAGAGGTTAGTATGTTTTGTTGTATCCTCTGTTATTGGTAATGGTGAGAGGTTAGCATTTTTTGTTGTATCCTCTGTAATTGGTAATGGTGAGAGGTTAGCATGTCTTGTTGTATCCTCTGTTATTGGTAATGGTGAGAGGTTAGCATGTTTTGCTGTAGCCTCTGTTATTAGTAATGGTGAGAGGTTAGCATGTTTTGTTGTATCCTCTGTTATTGGTAATGGTGAGAGGTTAGTATGTTTTGTTGTATCCTCTGTTATTGGTAATGGTGAGAGGTTAGTATGTTTTGTTGTATCCTCTGTTATTGGTAAAGGTGAGAGGTTAGCATGTTTTGTTGTATCCTCTGTTATTGGTAATGGTGAGAGGTTAGCATGTTTTGTTGTATCCTCTGTTATTGGTAATGGTGAGAGGTTAGTATGTTTTGTTGTATCCTCTGTTTTTGGTAATGGTGAGAGGTTAGCATTTTTTGTTGTATCCTCTGTAATTGGTAATGGTGAGAGGTTAGCATGTCTTGTTGTATCCTCTGTTATTGGTAAAGGTGAGAGGTTAGCATGTTTTGTTGTATCCTCTGTTATTGGTAATGGTGAGAGGTTAGCATGTTTTGTTGTATCCTCTGTTATTGGTAATGGTGAGAGGTTAGTATGTTTTGTTGTATCCTCTGTTTTGGTAATGGTGAGAGGTTAGCATTTTTTGTTGTATCCTCTGTAATTGGTAATGGTGAGAGGTTAGCATGTCTTGTTGTATCCTCTGTTATTGGTAATGGTGAGAGGTTAGCATGTTTTGCTGTAGCCTCTGTTATTAGTAATGGTGAGAGGTTAGCATGTTTTGTTGTATCCTCTGTTATTGGTAATGGTGAGAGGTTAGTATGTTTTGTTGTATCCTCTGTTATTGGTAATGGTGAGAGGTTAGTATGTTTTGTTGTATCCTCTGTTATTGGTAATGGTGAGAGGTTAGCATGTTTTGTTGTATCCTCTGTTATTGGTAATGGTGAGAGGTTAGTATGTTTTGTTGTATCCTCTGTTATTGGTAATGGTGAGAGGTTAGCATGTTTTGTTGTATCCTCTGTTATTGGTAATGGTGAGAGGTTAGCATGTCTTGTTGTATCCTCTGTTATTGGTAATGGTGAGAGGTTAGCATGTTTTGCTGTAGCCTCTGTTATTAGTAATGGTGAGAGGTTAGCATGTTTTGTTGTATCCTCTGTTATTGGTAATGGTGAGAGGTTAGCATGTTTTGTTGTATCCTCTGTTATTGGTAATGGTGAGAGGTTAGCATGTTTTGTTGTATCCTCTGTTATTGGTAATGGTGAGAGGTTAGCATGTTTTGTTGTATCCTCTGTTATTGGTAATGGTGAGAGGTTTTCATGTTTTTTTGTATCCTCTGTTATTGGTAATGGTGAGAGGTTAGTATGTTTTGTTGTAGCCTCTGTTATTGGTAATGGTGAGAGGTTAGCATGTTTTGTTGTAGCCTCTGTTATTGGTAATGGTGAGAGGTTAGCATGTTGTGTTGTATCCTCTGTTATTGGTAATGGTGAGAGGTTAGCATGTTTTGTTGTAGCCTCTTTTATTGGTAATGGTGAGAGGTCAGCATGTTTTGTTGTAGTCTCTGTTATTGGTAATGGTGAGAGGTTAGCATGTTTTGTTGTATCCTCTGTTATTGGTAATGGTGAGAGGTTAGCATGTTTTGTTGTATCCTCTGTTATTGGTAATGGTGAGAGGTTAGTATGTTTTGTTGTATCCTCTGTTATTGGTAATGGTGAGAGGTTAGCATGTTTTGTTGTAGCCTCTGTTATTGGTAATGGTGAGAGGTTAGCATGTTTTGTTGTATCCTCTGTTATTGGTAATGGTGAGAGGTTAGCATGTTTTGTTGTAGCCTCTGTTATTGGTAATGGTGAGAGGTTAGCATGTTTTGTTGTATCCTCTGTTATTGGTAATGGTGAGAGGTTAGTATGTTTTGTTGTATCCTCTGTTATTGGTAATGGTGAGAGGTTAGCATTTTTTGTTGTATCCTCTGTAATTGGTAATGGTGAGAGGTTAGCATGTCTTGTTGTATCCTCTGTTATTGGTAATGGTGAGAGGTTAGCATGTTTTGCTGTAGCCTCTGTTATTAGAAATGGTGAGAGGTTAGCATGTTTTGTTGTATCCTCTGTTATTGGTAATGGTGAGAGGTTAGTATGTTTTGTTGTATCCTCTGTTATTGGTAATGGTGAGAGGTTAGCATGTTTTGTTGTAGTCTCTGTTATTGGTACAGGTGAGAGGTTAGCATGTTTTGTTGTATCCTCTGTTATTGGTAATGGTGAGAGGTTAGCATGTTTTGTTGTATCCTCTGTTATTGGTAATGGTGAGAGGTTAGTATGTTTTGTTGTATCCTCTGTTATTGGTAATGGTGAGAGGTTAGCATGTTTTGTTGTATCCTCTGTTATTGGTAATGGTGAGAGGTTAGCATGTCTTGTTGTATCCTCTGTTATTGGTAATGGTGAGAGCTTAGCATGTTTTGCTGTAGCCTCTGTTATTAGTAATGGTGAGAGGTTAGCATGTTTTGTTGTATCCTCTGTTATTGGTAATGGTGAGAGGTTAGCATGTTTTGTTGTAGCCTCTGTTATTGGTAATGGTGAGAGGTTAGCATGTTTTGTTGTATCCTCTGATATTGGTAATGGTGAGAGGTTAGTATGTTTTGTTGTATCCTCTGTTATTGGTAATGGTGAGAGGTTAGCATGTTTTGTTGTATCCTCTGTTATTGGTAATGGTCAGAGGTTAGCATGTTTTGTTGTATCCTCTGTTATTGGTAATGGTGAGAGGTTAGTATGTTTTGTTGTATCCTCTGTTATTGGTAATGGTGAGAGGTTAGCATGTTTTGTTGTATCCTCTGTTATTGGTAATGGTGAGAGGTTAGCATGTCTTATTGTATCCTCTGTTATTGGTAATGGTGAGAGGTTAGCATGTTTTGCTGTAGCCTCTGTTATTAGTAATGGTGAGAGGTTAGCATGTTTTGTTGTAGCCTCTATTATTGGTAATGGTGAGAGGTTAGCATGTTTTGTTGTAGCCTCTTATTGGTAATGGTGAGAGGTTAGCATGTTTTGTTGTAGCCTCTTATTGGTAATGGTGAGAGGTTAGCATGTTTTGTTGCATCCTCTGTTATTGGTAATGGTGAGAGGTTAGCATGTTTTGTTGTAGCCTCTGTTATTGGTAATGGTGAGAGGTTAGCATGTTTTGTTGTATCCTCTGATATTGGTAATGGTGAGAGGTTAGTATGTTTTGTTGTATCCTCTGTTATTGGTAATGGTGAGAGGTTAGCATGTTTTGTTGTAGTCTCTGTTATTGGTACAGGTGAGAGGTTAGCATGTTTTGTTGTATCCTCTGTTATTGGTAATGGTGAGAGGTTAGCATGTTTTGTTGTATCCTCTGTTATTGGTAATGGTGAGAGGTTAGTATGTTTGGTTGTATCCTCTGTTATTGGTAATGGTGAGAGGTTAGCATGTTTTGTTGTAGCCTCTGTTATTGGTAATGGTGAGAGGTTAGCATGTTTTGTTGTATCCTCTGATATTGGTAATGGTGAGAGGTTAGCATGTTTTGTTGTATCCCCTGTTATTGGTAATGGTGAGAGGTTAGTATGTTTTGTTGTATCCTCTGTTATTGATAATGGTGAGAGGTTAGTATGTTTTGTTGTAGCCTGTTATTGGTAATGGTGAGAGGTTAGCATGTTTTGTTGTAGCCTCTGTTATTGGTAATGGTGAGAGGTTAGTATGTTTTGTTGTAGCCTCTGTTATTGGTAATGGTGAGAGGTTAGCATGTTTTCTTGTATCCTCTGTTATTGGTAATGGTGAGAGGTTTTCATGTTTTGTTGTAGCCTCTGTTATTGGTAATGGTCAGAGGTTTTCATGTTTTGTTGTATCCTCTGTTATTGGTAATGGTGAGAGGTTAGCATGTTTTGTTGTAGCCTCTGTTATTGGTAATGGTGAGAGGTTAGCATGTTTTGTTGTATCTTCTGTTATTGGTAATGGTGAGAGGTTTCATGTTTTGTTGTATCCTCTGTTATTGGTAATGGTGAGAGGTTAGCATGTTTTGTTGTAGTCTCTGTTATTGATAATGGTGAGAGGTTAGCATGTTTTATTGTGGTCTCTGTTATTGGTAATGGTGAGAGGTTAGCATGTTTTGTTGTAGCCTCTGTTATTGGTAATGGTGAGACGTTAGCATGTTTTGTTGTATCCTCTGTTATTGGTAATGGTGAGAGGTTAGCATGTTTTGTTGTAGCCTCTGTTATTGTTAATGGTGAGAGATTATCATGTTTTGTTGTAGCCTCTGGTATTGGTAATGGTGAGAGGTTAGCATGTTTTGTTGTATCCTCTGTTATTCGTAATGGTGAGAGGTTTCATGTTTTGTTGTATCCTCTGTTATTGGTAATGGTGAGAGGTTAGCATGTTTTGTTGTAGCCTCTGTTATTGGTAATGGTGAGAGGTTAGCATGTTTTGTTGTATCCTCTGTTTTTGGTAATGGTGAGAGGTTAGCATGTTTTGTTGTAGTCTCTGTAATTGGTAATGGTGAGAGGTTAGCATGTTTTGTTGTAGCCTCTGTTATTGGTAATGGTGAGAGGTTAGTATGTTTTGTTGTAGCCTCTGTTATTGGTAATGGTGAGAGGTTAGCATGTTTTGTTGTAGCCTCTGTTATTTGTAATGGTGAGAGGTTAGCAGGTTGTGTTGTAGGCTCTGTTATTGGTAATGGTGAGAGGTTAGCATGTTTTGTTGTATCCTCTGTTATTGATAAAGGTGAGAGGTTAGCATGTTTTGTTGTATCCTCTGTTATTGGTAATGCTGAGAGGTTAGCATGTTTTGTTGTATCCTCTGTTATTGGTAATGGTGAGAGGTTAGCATGTTTTGTTGTATCCTCTGTTATTGGTAATGGTGAGAGGTTAGCATGTTTTGTTGTAGGCTCTGTTATTGGTAATGGTGAGAGGTTAGCATGTTTTGTTGTAGTCTCTGTTATTGATAATGGTGAGAGGTTAGCATGTTTTATTGTGGTCTCTGTTATTGGTAATGGTGAGAGGTTAGCATGTTTTGTTGTAGCCTCTGTTATTGATAATGGTGAGAGGTTAGCATGTTTTGTTGTATCCTCTGTTATTGGTAATGGTGAGAGGTTAGCATGTTTTGTTGTAGCCTCTGTTATTGATAATGGTGAGAGGTTAGCATGTTTTGTTGTATCCTCTGTTATTGGTAATGGTGAGAGGTTAGCATGTTTTGTTGTAGCCTCTGTTATTGGTAATGGTGAGACGTTAGCATGTTTTGTTGTATCCTCTGTTATTGGTAATGGTGAGAGGTTAGCATGTTTTGTTGTAGCCACTGTTATTGGTAATGGTGAGAGGTTATCATGTTTTGTTGTAGCCTCTGGTATTGGTAATGGTGAGAGGTTAGCATGTTTTGTTGTATCCTCTGTTATTGGTAATGGTGAGAGGTTTCATGTTTTGTTGTATCCTCTGTTATTGGTAATGGTGAGAGGTTAGCATGTTTTGTTGTAGCCTCTGTTATTGGTAATGGTGAGAGGTTAGCATGTTTTGTTGTATCTTCTGTTATTGGTAATGGTGAGAGGTTTCATGTTTTGTTGTATCCTCTGTTATAGGTAATGGTGAGAGGTTTCATGTTTTGTTGTATCCTCTGTTATTGGTAATGGTGAGAGGTTTTCATGTTTTGTTGTAGCCTCTGTTATTGGTAATGGTGAGAGGTTAGCATGTTTTGTTGTATCCTCTGTTACTGGTAATGGTGAGAGGTTAGCATGTTTTGTTGTATCCTCTGTTATTGGTAATGGTGAGAGGTTAGCATGTTTTGTTGTAGGCTCTGTTATTGGTAATAGTGAGAGGTTAGCATGTTTTGTTGTATCCTCTGTTATTGGTAATGGTGAGAGGTTAGCATATTTTGTTGTATCCTAAGTTATTGGTAATGGTGAGAGGTTTCATGTTTTGTTGTATCCTCTGTTATTGGTAATGGTGAGAGGTTTTCATGTTTTGTTGTAGCCTCTGTTATTGGTAATGGTGAGATGTTAGCATGTTTTGTTGTATCCTCTGTTTTTGGTAATGGTGAGAGGTTTTCATGTTTTGTTGTAGCCTCTGTTATTGGTAATGGTGAGAGGTTTTCATGTTTTGTTGTAGCCTCTGTTATTGGTAATGGTGAGAGGTTAGCATGTTTTGTTGTAGTCTCTGTTATTGGTAATGGTGAGAGGTTAGCATGTTTTGTTGTAGCCTCTGTTATTGGTAATGGTGAGAGGTTAGTATGTTTTGTTGTAGCCTCTGTTATTGGTAATGGTGAGAGGTTAGCATGTTTTGTTGTAGCCTCTGTTATTTGTAATGGTGAGAGGTTAGCAGGTTTTGTTGTATCCTCTGTTATTGGTAATGGTGAGAGGTTAGCATGTTTTGTTTTAGCCTCTGTTATTTGTAATGGTGAGTGGTTAGCATGTTTTGTTGTAGGCTCTGTTATTGGTAATGGTGAGAGGTTAGCATGTTTTGTTGTATCCTCTGTTATTGATAATGGTGAGAGGTTAGCATGTTTTGTTGTAGCCTCTGTTATTCGTGATGGTGAGAGGTTAGTATGTTTTGTTGTAGTCTCTGTTATTGGTAATGGTGAGAGGTTAGTATGTTTTGTTGTGGTCTCTGTTATTGATAATTGTGAGAGGTTAGTATGTTTTGTTGTAGCTTCTGTTATTGGTAATGGTGAGAGGTTAGTATGTTTTGTTGTAGTCTCTGTTATTGGTAATGGTGAGAGGTTAGCATGTTTTGTTGTATCCTCTGTTATTGGTAATGGTGAGAGGTTAGCATGTTTTGTTGTATCCTCTGTTATTGGTAATGGTGAGAGGTTAGTATGTTTTGTTGTAGCCTCTGTTATTGGTAATGGTGAGAGGTTAGCATGTTTTGTTGTAGCCTGTGTTATTGGTAATGGTGAGAGGTTAGCAGGGTTTGTTGTATCCTCTGTTATTGGTAATGGTGAGAGGTTAGCAGGTTTTGTTGTATCCTCTGTTATTGGTAATGGTGAGAGGTTAGCATGTTTTGTTGTAGCCTCTGTTATTGGTAATGGTGAGAGGTTAGCATGTTTTATTGTATCCTCTGTTATTGGTAATGGTGAGAGGTTTCATGTTTTGTTGTATCCTCTGTATTGGTAATGGTGAGAGGTTTTCCTGTTTTGTTGTAGCCTCTGTTATTGGTAATGGTGAGAGGTTAGCATGTTTAGTTGTAGCCTCTGTTATTGGTAATGGTGAGAGGTTAGCATGTTTTGTTGTATCCTCTGTTACTGGTAATGGTGAGAGGTTAGCATGTTTTGTTGTATCCTCTGTTATTGGTAATGGTGAGAGGTTAGCATGTTTTGTTGTAGGCTCTGTTATTGGTAATGGTGAGAGGTTAGCATGTTTTGTTGTATCCTCTGTTATTGGTAATGGTGAGAGGTTAGCATATTTTGTTGTATCCTCTGTTATTGGTAATGGTGAGAGGTTAGTATGTTTTGTTGTATCCTCTGTTATTGGTAATGGTGAGAGGTTAGCATGTTTTGTTGTAGCCTCTGTTATTGGTAATGGTGAGAGGTTATCATGGTTTGTTGTATCCTCTGTTATTGGTAATGGTGAGAGGTTAGCATGTTTTGTTGTAGCCTCTGTTATTGGTAATGGTGAGAGGTTAGCATGTTTTGTTGTAGTCTCTGTTATTGGTAATGGTGAGAGGTTTTCATGTTTTGTTGTAGCCTCTGTTATTGGTAATGGTGAGAGGTTAGCATGTTTTGTTGTATCCTCTGTTTTTGGTAATGGTGAGAGGTTTTCATGTTTTGTTGTAGCCTCTGTTATTGGTAATGGTGAGAGGTTTTCATGTTTTGTTGTAGCCTCTGTTATTGGTAATGGTGAGAGGTTAGCATGTTTTGTTGTAGTCTCTGTTATTGGTAATGGTGAGAGGTTAGCATGTTTTGTTGTAGCCTCTGTTATTGGTAATGGTGAGAGGTTAGTATGTTTTGTTGTAGCCTCTGTTATTGGTAATGGTGAGAGGTTAGCATGTTTTGTTGTAGCCTCTGTTATTTGTAATGGTGAGAGGTTAGCAGGTTTTGTTGTATCCTCTGTTATTGGTAATGGTGAGAGGTTAGCATGTTTTGTTTTAGCCTCTGTTATTTGTAATGGTGAGTGGTTAGCATGTTTTGTTGTAGGCTCTGCTATTGGTAATGGTGAGAGGTTAGCATGTTTTGTTGTATCCTCTGTTATTGATAATGGTGAGAGGTTAGCATGTTTTGTTGTAGCCTCTGTTATTCGTGATGGTGAGAGGTTAGTATGTTTTGTTGTAGTCTCTGTTATTGGTAATGGTGAGAGGTTAGTATGTTTTGTTGTGGTCTCTGTTATTGATAATTGTGAGAGGTTAGTATGTTTTGTTGTAGCTTCTGTTATTGGTAATGGTGAGAGGTTAGTATGTTTTGTTGTAGTCTCTGTTATTGGTAATGGTGAGAGGTTAGCATGTTTTGTTGTATCCTCTGTTATTGGTAATGGTGAGAGGTTAGCATGTTTTGTTGTATCCTCTGTTATTGGTAATGGTGAGAGGTTAGTATGTTTTGTTGTAGCCTCTGTTATTGGTAATGGTGAGAGGTTAGCATGTTTTGTTGTAGCCTGTGTTATTGGTAATGGTGAGAGGTTAGCAGGTTTTGTTGTATCCTCTGTTATTGGTAATGGTGAGAGGTTAGCAGGTTTTGTTGTATCCTCTGTTATTGGTAATGGTGAGAGGTTAGCATGTTTTGTTGTAGCCTCTGTTATTGGTAATGGTGAGAGGTTAGCATGTTTTGTTGTATCCTCTGTTATTGGTAATGGTGAGAGGTTTCATGTTTTGTTGTATCCTCTGTATTGGTAATGGTGAGAGGTTTTCCTGTTTTGTTGTAGCCTCTGTTATTGGTAATGGTGAGAGGTTAGCATGTTTAGTTGTAGCCTCTGTTATTGGTAATGGTGAGAGGTTAGCATGTTTTGTTGTATCCTCTGTTACTGGTAATGGTGAGAGGTTAGCATGTTTTGTTGTATCCTCTGTTATTGGTAATGGTGAGAGGTTAGCATGTTTTGTTGTAGGCTCTGTTATTGGTAATGGTGAGAGGTTAGCATGTTTTGTTGTATCCTCTGTTATTGGTAATGGTGAGAGGTTAGCATATTTTGTTGTATCCTCTGTTATTGGTAATGGTGAGAGGTTAGTATGTTTTGTTGTATCGTCTGTTATTGGTAATGGTGAGAGGTTAGCATGTTTTGTTGTAGCCTCTGTTATTGGTAATGGTGAGAGGTTATCATGGTTTGTTGTATCCTCTGTTATTGGTAATGGTGAGAGGTTAGCATGTTTTGTTGTAGCCTCTGTTATTGGTAATGGTGAGAGGTTAGCATGTTTTGTTGTAGTCTCTGTTATTGGTAATGGTGAGAGGTTAGCATGTTTTGTTGTCGCCTCTGTTATTGGTAATGGTGAGAGGTTAGCGTGTTTTGTTGTAGCCTCTGTTATTGGTAATGGTGAGAGGTTAGTATGTTTTGTTGTAGTCTCTGTTATTGGCAATGGTGAGAGGTTAGTATGTTTTGTTGTAGTCTCTGTTATTGATAATGGTGAGAGGTTAGTATGTTTTGTTGTAGCCTCTGTTATTGGTAATGGTGAGAGGTTAGCATGTTTTGTTGTAGTCTCTGTTATTGGTAATGGTGAGAGGTTAGCATGTTTTGTTGTATCCTCTGTTATTGGTAATGGTGAGAGGTTAGCATGTTTTGTTGTATCCTCTGTTATTGGTAATGGTGAGAGGTTAGCATGTTTTGTTGTAGGCTCTGTTATTGGTAATGGTGAGAGGTTAGCATGTTTTGTTGTAGTCTCTGTTATTGATAATGGTGAGAGGTTAGCATGTTTTATTGTGGTCTCTGTTATTGGTAATGGTGAGAGGTTAGCATGTTTTGTTGTAGCCTCTGTTATTGGTAATGGTGAGACGTTAGCATGTTTTGTTGTATCCTCTGTTATTGGTAATGGTGAGAGGTTAGCATGTTTTGTTGTAGCCTCTGTTATTGGTAATGGTGAGAGGTTAGCATGTTTTGTTGTAGCCTCTGGTATTGGTAATGGTGAGAGGTTTGCATGTTTTGTTGTATCCTCTGTTATTGGTAATGGTGAGAGGTTTCATGTTTTGTTGTATCCTCTGTTATTGGTAATGGTGAGAGGTTAGCATGTTTTGTTGTAGCCTCTGTTATTGGTAATGGTGAGAGGTTAGCATGTTTTGTTGTATCTTCTGTTATTGGTAATGGTGAGAGGTTTCATTTTTGTTGTATCCTCTGTTATAGGTAATTGTGAGAGGTTTTCATGTTTTGTTGTAGCCTCTGTTATTGGTAATGGTGAGAGGTTAGCATGTTTTGTTGTATCCTAAGTTATTGGTAATGGTGAGAGGTTTCATGTTTTGTTGTATCCTCTGTTATTGGTAATGGTGAGAGGTTAGCATGTTTTGTTGTATCCTCTGTTATTGGTAATGGTGAGAGGTTAGCATGTTTTGTTGTAGGCTCTGTTATTGGTAATGGTGAGAGGTTAGCATGTTTTGTTGTATCCTCTGTTATTGGTAATGGTGAGAGGTTAGCATATTTTGTTGTATCCTAAGTTATTGGTAATGGTGAGAGGTTTCATGTTTTGTTGTATCCTCTGTTATTGGTAATGGTGAGAGGTTTTCATGTTTTGTTGTAGCCTCTGTTATTGGTAATGGTGAGAGGTTAGCATGTTTTGTTGTAGCCTCTGTTATTGATAATGGTGAGAGGTTAGCATGTTTTATTGTGGTCTCTGTTATTGGTAATGGTGAGAGGTTAGCATGTTTTGTTGTAGCCTCTGTTATTGGTAATGGTGAGAGGTTAGCATGTTTTGTTGTATCCTCTGTTATTGGTAATGGTGAGAGGTTAGCATGTTTTGTTGTATCCTCTGTTACTGGTAATGGTGAGAGGTTAGCATGTTTTGTTGTATCCTCTGTTATTGGTAATGGTGAGAGGTTAGCATGTTTTGTTGTAGGCTCTGTTATTGGTAATGGTGAGAGGTTAGCATGTTTTGTTGTATCCTCTGTTATTGGTAATGGTGAGAGGTTAGCATATTTTGTTGTATCCTAAGTTATTGGTAATGGTGAGAGGTTTCATGTTTTGTTGTATCCTCTGTTATTGGTAATGGTGAGAGGTTTTCATGTTTTGTTGTAGCCTCTGTTATTGGTAATGGTGAGAGGTTAGCATGTTTTGTTGTAGCCTCTGTTATTGGTAATGGTGAGAGGTTAGCATGTTTTGTTGTAGTCTCTGTTATTGATAATGGTGAGAGGTTAGCATGTTTTATTGTGGTCTCTGTTATTGGTAATGGTGAGAGGATAGCATGTTTTGTTGTAGCCTCTGTTATTGGTAATGGTGAGACGTTAGCATGTTTTGTTGTATCCTCTGTTATTGGTAATGGTGAGAGGTTAGCATGTTTTGTTGTAGCCTCTGTTATTGGTAATGGTGAGAGGTTAGCATGTTTTGTTGTAGCCTCTGGTATTGGTAATGGTGAGAGGTTTGCATGTTTTGTTGTATCCTCTGTTATTGGTAATGGTGAGAGGTTTCATGTTTTGTTGTATCCTCTGTTATTGGTAATGGTGAGAGGTTAGCATGTTTTGTTGTAGCCTCTGTTATTGGTAATGGTGAGAGGTTAGCATGTTTTGTTGTATCTTCTGTTATTGGTAATGGTGAGAGGTTTCATTTTTGTTGTATCCTCTGTTATAGGTAATTGTGAGAGGTTTTCATGTTTTGTTGTAGCCTCTGTTATTGGTAATGGTGAGAGGTTAGCATGTTTTGTTGTATCCTAAGTTATTGGTAATGGTGAGAGGTTTCATGTTTTGTTGTATCCTCTGTTATTGGTAATGGTGAGAGGTTAGCATGTTTTGTTGTATCCTCTGTTATTGGTAATGGTGAGAGGTTAGCATGTTTTGTTGTAGGCTCTGTTATTGGTAATGGTGAGAGGTTAGCATGTTTTGTTGTATCCTCTGTTATTGGTAATGGTGAGAGGTTAGCATATTTTGTTGTATCCTAAGTTATTGGTAATGGTGAGAGGTTTCATGTTTTGTTGTATCCTCTGTTATTGGTAATGGTGAGAGGTTTTCATGTTTTGTTGTAGCCTCTGTTATTGGTAATGGTGAGAGGTTAGCATGTTTTGTTGTAGCCTCTGTTATTGATAATGGTGAGAGGTTAGCATGTTTTATTGTGGTCTCTGTTATTGGTAATGGTGAGAGGTTAGCATGTTTTGTTGTATCCTCTGTTACTGGTAATGGTGAGAGGTTAGCATGTTTTGTTGTATCCTCTGTTATTGGTAATGGTGAGAGGTTAGCATGTTTTGTTGTAGGCTCTGTTATTGGTAATGGTGAGAGGTTAGCATGTTTTGTTGTATCCTCTGTTATTGGTAATGGTGAGAGGTTAGCATATTTTGTTGTATCCTAAGTTATTGGTAATGGTGAGAGGTTTCATGTTTTGTTGTATCCTCTGTTATTGGTAATGGTGAGAGGTTTTCATGTTTTGTTGTAGCCTCTGTTATTGGTAATGGTGAGAGGTTAGCATGTTTTGTTGTAGCCTCTGTTATTGGTAATGGTGAGAGGTTAGTATGTTTTGTTATATCCTCTGTTATTGCTAATGGTGAGAGGTTAGCATGTTTTGTTGTATCCTCTGTTTTTGGTAATGGTGAGAGGTTTTCATGTTTTGTTGTATCCTCTGTTATTGGTAATGGTGAGAGCTTAGCATGTTTTGTTGTAGTCTCTGTTATTGATAATGGTGAGAGGTTAGCATGTTTTGTTGTATCCTCTGTTATTGGTAATGGTGAGAGGTTTTCATGTTTTGTTGTAGCCTCTGTTATTGGTAATGGTGAGAGGTTAGCATGTTTTGTTGTAGCCTCTGTTATTGGTAATGGTGAGAGGTTAGCATGTTTTGTTGTATCCTCTGTTATTGGTAATGGTGAGAGGTTAGCATGTTTTGTTGTATCCTCTGTTATTGGTAATGGTGAGAGGTTAGCATGTTTTGTTGTAGCCTCTGTTATTGGTAATGGTGAGAGGTTTTCATGTTTTGTTGTATCCTCTGTTATTGGTAATGGTGAGAGCTTAGCATGTTTTGTTGTAGCCTCTGTTATTGGTAATGGTGAGAGGTTAGCATGTTTTGTTGTAGCCTCTGTTATTGGTAATGGTGAGAGGTTAGCATGTTTTGTTGTATCCTCTGTTATTGGTAATGGTGAGAGGTTTTCATGTTTTGTTGTATCCTCTGTTATTGGTAATGGTGAGAGCTTAGCATGTTTTGTTGTAGTCTCTGTTATTGATAATGGTGAGAGGTTAGCATGTTTTGTTGTATCCTCTGTTATTGGTAATGGTGAGAGGTTTTCATGTTTTGTTGTAGCCTCTGTTATTGGTAATGGTGAGAGGTTAGCATGTTTTGTTGTAGCCTCTGTTATTGGTAATGGTGAGAGGTTAGCATGTTTTGTTGTAGCCTCTGTTATTGGTAATGGTGAGAGGTTAGCATGTTTTGTTGTATCCTCCGTTATTGGTAATGGTGAGAGGTTAGCATGTTTTGTTGTAGCCTCTGTTATTGGTAATGGTGAGAGGTTTTCATGTTTTGTTGTAGCCTCTGTTATTGGTAATGGTGAGAGGTTAGCATGTTTTGTTGTAGCCTCTGTTATTGGTAATGGTGAGAGGTTAGTATGTTTTTGTTGTAGTCTCTGTTATTGGTAATGGTGAGAGGTTAGCATGTTTTGTTGTAGCCTCTGTTATTGGTAATGGTGAGAGGTTAGCATGTTTTGTTGTATCCTCTGTTATTGGTAATGGTGAGAGGTTAGTATGTTTTGTTGTAGCCTCTGTTATTGGTAATGGTGAGAGGTTAGAGTGTTGTGTTGTATCCTCTGTTATTGGTAATGGTGAGAGGTTAGTATGTTTTGTTGTAGCCTCTGTTATTGGTAATGGTGAGAGGTTAGTATGTTTTGTTGTAGCCTCTGTTATTGGTAATGGTGAGAGGTTAGCATGTTTTGTTGTAGTCTCTGTTATTGGTAATGGTGAGAGATTAGCATGTTTTGTTGTAGCCTCTGTTATTGATAATGGTGAGAGGTTAGCGTGTTTTGTTGTAGCCTCTGTTATTGGTAATGGTGAGAGTTTAGTATGTTTTGTTGTAGTCTCTGTTATTGGTAATGGTGAGAGGTTAGCATGTTTTGTTGTATCCTCTGTTATTGGTAATAGTGAGAGGTTAGCATGTTTTGTTGTATCCTCTGTTATTTGTAATGGTGAGAGGTTAGCATGTCTTGTTGTAATCTCTGTTATTGGTAAAGGTGAGAGGTTAGCATGTTTTGTTGTAGTCTCTGTTATTGGTAATGGTGAGAGGTTAGCATGTTTTGTTGTATCCTCTGTTATTGGTAATGGTGAGAGGTTAGCATGTTTTGTTGTATCCTCTGTTATTGGTAATGGTGAGAGGTTAGCATGTTTTGTTGTAGGCTCTGTTATTGGTAATGGTGAGAGGTTAGCATGTTTTGTTGTAGTCTCTGTTATTTATAATGGTGAGAGGTTAGCATGTTTTATTGTGGTCTCTGTTATTGGTAATGGTGAGAGGTTAGCATGTTTTGTTGTAGCCTCTGTTATTGGTAATGGTGAGACGTTAGCATGTTTTGTTGTATCCTCTGTTATTGGTAATGGTGAGAGGTTAGCATGTTTTGTTGTATCCTCTGTTATTGCTAATGGTGAGAGGTTAGCATGTTTTGTTGTATCCTCTGTTTTTGGTAATGGTGAGAGGTTTTCATGTTTTGTTGTATCCTCTGTTATTGGTAATGGTGAGAGCTTAGCATGTTTTGTTGTAGTCTCTGTTATTGATAATGGTGAGAGGTTAGCATGTTTTGTTGTAGCCTCTGTTTTTGGTAATGGTGAGAGGTTAGCATGTTTTGTTGTATCCTCTGTTATTGGTAATGGTGAGAGGTTTTCATGTTTTGTTGTAGCCTCTGTTATTGGTAATGGTGAGAGGTTAGCATGTTTTGTTGTAGCCTCTGTTATTGGTAATGGTGAGAGGTTAGCATGTTTTGTTGTATCCTCTGTTATTGGTAATGGTGAGAGGTTAGCATGTTTTGTTGTATCCTCTGTTATTGGTAATGGTGAGAGGTTAGCATGTTTTGTTGTAGCCTCTGTTATTGGTAATGGTGAGAGGTTAGCATGTTTTGTTGTATCTTCTGTTATTGGTAATGGTGAGAGGTTTCATGTTTTGTTGTATCCTCTGTTATAGGTAATGGTGAGAGGTTTTCATGTTTTGTTGTAGCCTCTGTTATTGGTAATGGTGAGAGGTTAGCATATTTTGTTGTATCCTAAGTTATTGGTAATGGTGAGAGGTTTCATGTTTTGTTGTATCCTCTGTTATTGGTAATGGTGAGAGGTTAGCATGTTTTGTTGTATCCTTTGTTATTGGTAATGGTGAGAGGTTAGTATGTTTTGTTGTAGCCTCTGTTATTGGTAATGGTGAGAGGTTAGTATGTTTTGTTGTAGCCTCTGTTATTGGTAATGGTGAGAGGTTAGCATGTTTTGTTGTAGCCTCTGTTATTGGTTATGGTGAGAGGTTAGTCTTTTTTTTTGTAGCCTCTGTTATTGGTAATGGTGAGAGGTTAGTATGTTTTTGTTGTAGTCTCTGTTATTGGTAATGGTGAGAGGTTAGCATGTTTTGTTGTATCCTCTGTTATTGGTAATGGTGAGAGGTTAGCATGTTTTGTTGTATCCTCCGTTATTGGTAATGGTGAGAGGTTAGCATGTTTTGTTGTAGCCTCTGTTATTGGTAATGGTGAGAGGTTTTCATGTTTTGTTGTAGCCTCTGTTATTGGTAATGGTGAGAGGTTAGCATGTTTTGTTGTAGCCTCTGTTATTGGTAATGGTGAGAGGTTAGTATGTTTTTGTTGTAGTCTCTGTTATTGGTAATGGTGAGAGGTTAGCATGTTTTGTTGTAGCCTCTGTTATTGGTAATGGTGAGAGGTTAGCATGTTTTGTTGTATCCTCTGTTATTGGTAATGGTGAGAGGTTAGTATGTTTTGTTGTAGCCTCTGTTATTGATAATGGTGAGAGGTTAGCGTGTTTTGTTGTAGCCTCTGTTATTGGTAATGGTGAGAGTTTAGTATGTTTTGTTGTAGTCTCTGTTATTGGTAATGGTGAGAGGTTAGCATGTTTTGTTGTATCCTCTGTTATTGGTAATAGTGAGAGGTTAGCATGTTTTGTTGTATCCTCTGTTATTTGTAATGGTGAGAGGTTAGCATGTCTTGTTGTAATCTCTGTTATTGGTAAAGGTGAGAGGTTAGCATGTTTTGTTGTAGTCTCTGTTATTGGTAATGGTGAGAGGTTAGCATGTTTTGTTGTATCCTCTGTTATTGGTAATGGTGAGAGGTTAGCATGTTTTGTTGTATCCTCTGTTATTGGTAATGGTGAGAGGTTAGCATGTTTTGTTGTAGGCTCTGTTATTGGTAATGGTGAGAGGTTAGCATGTTTTGTTGTAGTCTCTGTTATTTATAATGGTGAGAGGTTAGCATGTTTTATTGTGGTCTCTGTTATTGGTAATGGTGAGAGGTTAGCATGTTTTGTTGTAGCCTCTGTTATTGGTAATGGTGAGACGTTAGCATGTTTTGTTGTATCCTCTGTTATTGGTAATGGTGAGAGGTTAGCATGTTTTGTTGTATCCTCTGTTATTGCTAATGGTGAGAGGTTAGCATGTTTTGTTGTATCCTCTGTTTTTGGTAATGGTGAGAGGTTTTCATGTTTTGTTGTATCCTCTGTTATTGGTAATGGTGAGAGCTTAGCATGTTTTGTTGTAGTCTCTGTTATTGATAATGGTGAGAGGTTAGCATGTTTTGTTGTAGCCTCTGTTTTTGGTAATGGTGAGAGGTTAGCATGTTTTGTTGTATCCTCTGTTATTGGTAATGGTGAGAGGTTTTCATGTTTTGTTGTAGCCTCTGTTATTGGTAATGGTGAGAGGTTAGCATGTTTTGTTGTAGCCTCTGTTATTGGTAATGGTGAGAGGTTAGCATGTTTTGTTGTATCCTCTGTTATTGGTAATGGTGAGAGGTTAGCATGTTTTGTTGTATCCTCTGTTATTGGTAATGGTGAGAGGTTAGCATGTTTTGTTGTAGCCTCTGTTATTGGTAATGGTGAGAGGTTAGCATGTTTTGTTGTATCTTCTGTTATTGGTAATGGTGAGAGGTTTCATGTTTTGTTGTATCCTCTGTTATAGGTAATGGTGAGAGGTTTTCATGTTTTGTTGTAGCCTCTGTTATTGGTAATGGTGAGAGGTTAGCATATTTTGTTGTATCCTAAGTTATTGGTAATGGTGAGAGGTTTCATGTTTTGTTGTATCCTCTGTTATTGGTAATGGTGAGAGGTTAGCATGTTTTGTTGTATCCTCTGTTATTGGTAATGGTGAGAGGTTAGTATGTTTTGTTGTAGCCTCTGTTATTGGTAATGGTGAGAGGTTAGTATGTTTTGTTGTAGCCTCTGTTATTGGTAATGGTGAGAGGTTAGCATGTTTTGTTGTAGCCTCTGTTATTGGTTATGGTGAGAGGTTAGTCTTTTTTTTTGTAGCCTCTGTTATTGGTAATGGTGAGAGGTTAGTATGTTTTTGTTGTAGTCTCTGTTATTGGTAATGGTGAGAGGTTAGCATGTTTTGTTGTATCCTCTGTTATTGGTAATGGTGAGAGGTTAGCATGTTTTGTTGTATCCTCCGTTATTGGTAATGGTGAGAGGTTAGCATGTTTTGTTGTAGCCTCTGTTATTGGTAATGGTGAGAGGTTTTCATGTTTTGTTGTAGCCTCTGTTATTGGTAATGGTGAGAGGTTAGCATGTTTTGTTGTAGCCTCTGTTATTGGTAATGGTGAGAGGTTAGTATGTTTTTGTTGTAGTCTCTGTTATTGGTAATGGTGAGAGGTTAGCATGTTTTGTTGTAGCCTCTGTTATTGGTAATGGTGAGAGGTTAGCATGTTTTGTTGTATCCTCTGTTATTGGTAATGGTGAGAGGTTAGTATGTTTTGTTGTAGCCTCTGTTATTGGTAATGGTGAGAGGTTAGAGTGTTGTGTTGTATCCTCTGTTATTGGTAATGGTGAGAGGTTAGTATGTTTTGTTGTAGCCTCTGTTATTGGTAATGGTGAGAGGTTAGTATGTTTTGTTGTAGCCTCTGTTATTGGTAATGGTGAGAGGTTAGCATGTTTTGTTGTAGTCTCTGTTATTGGTAATGGTGAGAGATTAGCATGTTTTGTTGTAGCCTCTGTTATTGATAATGGTGAGAGGTTAGCGTGTTTTGTTGTAGCCTCTGTTATTGGTAATGGTGAGAGTTTAGTATGTTTTGTTGTAGTCTCTGTTATTGGTAATGGTGAGAGGTTAGCATGTTTTGTTGTATCCTCTGTTATTGGTAATAGTGAGAGGTTAGCATGTTTTGTTGTATCCTCTGTTATTTGTAATGGTGAGAGGTTAGCATGTTTTGTTGTAATCTCTGTTATTGGTAAAGGTGAGAGGTTAGCATGTTTTGTTGTAGTCTCTGTTATTGGTAATGGTGAGAGGTTAGCATGTTTTGTTGTATCCTCTGTTATTGGTAATGGTGAGAGGTTAGCATGTTTTGTTGTATCCTCTGTTATTGGTAATGGTGAGAGGTTAGCATGTTTTGTTGTAGGCTCTGTTATTGGTAATGGTGAGAGGTTAGCATGTTTTGTTGTAGTCTCTGTTATTGATAATGGTGAGAGGTTAGCATGTTTTATTGTGGTCTCTGTTATTGGTAATGGTGAGAGGTTAGCATGTTTTGTTGTAGCCTCTGTTATTGGTAATGGTGAGACGTTAGCATGTTTTGTTGTATCCTCTGTTATTGGTAATGGTGAGAGGTTAGCATGTTTTGTTGTAGCCTCTGTTATTGGTAATGGTGAGAGGTTAGCATGTTTTGTTGTATCTTCTGTTATTGGTAATGGTGAGAGGTTTCATGTTTTGTTGTATCCTCTGTTATAGGTAATGGTGAGAGGTTTTCATGTTTTGTTGTAGCCTCTGTTATTGGTAATGGTGAGAGGTTAGCATGTTTTGTTGTATCCTAAGTTATTGGTAATGGTGAGAGGTTTCATGTTTTGTTGTATCCTCTGTTGTTGGTAATGGTGAGAGGTTAGCATGTTTTGTTGTATCCTCTGTTATTGGTAATGGTGAGAGGTTAGCATGTTTTGTTGTAGGCTCTGTTATTGGTAATGGTGAGAGGTTAGCATGTTTTGTTGTATCCTCTGTTATTGGTAATGGTGAGAGGTTAGCATATTTTGTTGTATCCTAAGTTATTGGTAATGGTGAGAGGTTTCATGTTTTGTTGTATCCTCTGTTATTGGTAATGGTGAGAGGTTTTCATGTTTTGTTGTAGCCTCTGTTATTGGTAATGGTGAGAGGTTAGCATGTTTTGTTGTAGCCTCTGTTATTGATAATGGTGAGAGGTTAGCATGTTTTATTGTGGTCTCTGTTTTTGGTAATGGTGAGAGGTTAGCATGTTTTGTTGTAGCCTCTGTTATTGGTAATGGTGAGAGGTTAGCATGTTTTGTTGTATCCTCTGTTATTGGTAATGGTGAGAGGTTAGCATGTTTTGTTGTATCCTCTGTTACTGGTAATGGTGAGAGGTTAGCATGTTTTGTTGTATGCTCTGTTATTGGTAATGGTGAGAGGTTAGCATGTTTTGTTGTAGGCTCTGTTATTGGTAATGGTGAGAGGTTAGCATGTTTTGTTGTATCCTCTGTTATTGGTAATGGTGAGAGGTTAGCATATTTTGTTGTATCCTAAGTTATTGGTAATGGTGAGAGGTTTCATGTTTTGTTGTATCCTCTGTTATTGGTAATGGTGAGAGGTTTTCATGTTTTGTTGTAGCCTCTGTTATTGGTAATGGTGAGAGGTTAGCATGTTTTGTTGTAGCCTCTGTTATTGGTAATGGTGAGAGGTTAGCATGTTTTGTTGTATCCTCTGTTTTTGGTAATGGTGAGAGGTTTTCATGTTTTGTTGTATCCTCTGTTATTGGTAATGGTGAGAGCTTAGCATGTTTTGTTGTAGTCTCTGTTATTGATAATGGTGAGAGGTTAGCATGTTTTGTTGTATCCTCTGTTATTGGTAATGGTGAGAGGTTTTCATGTTTTGTTGTAGCCTCTGTTATTGGTAATGGTGAGAGGTTAGCATGTTTTGTTGTAGCCTCTGTTATTGGTAATGGTGAGAGGTTAGCATGTTTTGTTGTATCCTCTGTTATTGGTAATGGTGAGAGGTTAGCATGTTTTGTTGTATCCTCTGTTATTGGTAATGGTGAGAGGTTAGCATGTTTTGTTGTAGCCTCTGTTATTGGTAATGGTGAGAGGTTAGAGTGTTGTGTTGTATCCTCTGTTATTGGTAATGGTGAGAGGTTAGTATGTTTTGTTGTAGCCTCTGTTATTGGTAATGGTGAGAGGTTAGTATGTTTTGTTGTAGCCTCTGTTATTGGTAATGGTGAGAGGTTAGCATGTTTTGTTGTAGCCTCTGTTATTGGTTATGGTGAGAGGTTAGTCTTTTTTTTTGTAGCCTCTGTTATTGGTAATGGTGAGAGGTTAGTATGTTTTTGTTGTAGTCTCTGTTATTGGTAATGGTGAGAGGTTAGCATGTTTTGTTGTATCCTCTGTTATTGGTAATGGTGAGAGGTTAGCATGTTTTGTTGTATCCTCCGTTATTGGTAATGGTGAGAGGTTAGCATGTTTTGTTGTAGCCTCTGTTATTGGTAATGGTGAGAGGTTTTCATGTTTTGTTGTAGCCTCTGTTATTGGTAATGGTGAGAGGTTAGCATGTTTTGTTGTAGCCTCTGTTATTGGTAATGGTGAGAGGTTAGTATGTTTTTGTTGTAGTCTCTGTTATTGGTAATGGTGAGAGGTTAGCATGTTTTGTTGTAGCCTCTGTTATTGGTAATGGTGAGAGGTTAGCATGTTTTGTTGTATCCTCTGTTATTGGTAATGGTGAGAGGTTAGTATGTTTTGTTGTAGCCTCTGTTATTGGTAATGGTGAGAGGTTAGCATGTTGTGTTGTATCCTCTGTTATTGGTAATGGTGAGAGGTTTTCATGTTTTGTTGTAGCCTCTGTTATTGGTAATGGTGAGAGGTTAGCATGTTTTGTTGTAGCCTCTGTTATTGGTAATGGTGAGAGGTTAGTATGTTTTTGTTGTAGTCTCTGTTATTGGTAATGGTGAGAGGTTAGCATGTTTTGTTGTATCCTCTGTTATTGGTAATGGTGAGAGGTTAGCATGTTTTGTTGTAGGCTCTGTTATTGGTAATGGTGAGAGGTTAGCATGTTTTGTTGTAGTCTCTGTTATTGATAATGGTGAGAGGTTAGCATGTTTTATTGTGGTCTCTGTTATTGGTAATGGTGAGAGGTTAGCATGTTTTGTTGTAGCCTCTGTTATTGGTAATGGTGAGACGTTAGCATGTTTTGTTGTATCCTCTGTTATTGGTAATGGTGAGAGGTTAGCATGTTTTGTTGTAGCCTCTGTTATTGGTAATGGTGAGAGGTTAGCATGTTTTGTTGTATCTTCTGTTATTGGTAATGGTGAGAGGTTTCATGTTTTGTTGTATCCTCTGTTATAGGTAATGGTGAGAGGTTTTCATGTTTTGTTGTAGCCTCTGTTATTGGTAATGGTGAGAGGTTAGCATGTTTTGTTGTATCCTAAGTTATTGGTAATGGTGAGAGGTTTCATGTTTTGTTGTATCCTCTGTTATTGGTAATGGTGAGAGGTTAGCATGTTTTGTTGTATCCTCTGTTATTGGTAATGGTGAGAGGTTAGCATGTTTTGTTGTAGGCTCTGTTATTGGTAATGGTGAGAGGTTAGCATGTTTTGTTGTATCCTCTGTTATTGGTAATGGTGAGAGGTTAGCATATTTTGTTGTATCCTAAGTTATTGGTAATGGTGAGAGGTTTCATGTTTTGTTGTATCCTCTGTTATTGGTAATGGTGAGAGGTTTTCATGTTTTGTTGTAGCGTCTGTTATTGGTAATGGTGAGAGGTTAGCATGTTTTGTTGTAGCCTCTGTTATTGATAATGGTGAGAGGTTAGCATGTTTTATTGTGGTCTCTGTTTTTGGTAATGGTGAGAGGTTAGCATGTTTTGTTGTAGCCTCTGTTATTGGTAATGGTGAGAGGTTAGCATGTTTTGTTGTATCCTCTGTTATTGGTAATGGTGAGAGGTTAGCATGTTTTGTTGTATCCTCTGTTACTGGTAATGGTGAGAGGTTAGCATGTTTTGTTGTATGCTCTGTTATTGGTAATGGTGAGAGGTTAGCATGTTTTGTTGTAGGCTCTGTTATTGGTAATGGTGAGAGGTTAGCATGTTTTGTTGTATCCTCTGTTATTGGTAATGGTGAGAGGTTAGCATATTTTGTTGTATCCTAAGTTATTGGTAATGGTGAGAGGTTTCATGTTTTGTTGTATCCTCTGTTATTGGTAATGGTGAGAGGTTTTCATGTTTTGTTGTAGCCTCTGTTATTGGTAATGGTGAGAGGTTAGCATGTTTTGTTGTAGCCTCTGTTATTGGTAATGGTGAGAGGTTAGTATGTTTTGTTGTATCCTCTGTTATTGCTAATGGTGAGAGGTTAGCATGTTTTGTTGTATCCTCTGTTTTTGGTAATGGTGAGAGGTTTTCATGTTTTGTTGTATCCTCTGTTATTGGTAATGGTGAGAGCTTAGCATGTTTTGTTGTAGTCTCTGTTATTGATAATGGTGAGAGGTTAGCATGTTTTGTTGTAGCCTCTGTTATTGGTAATGGTGAGAGGTTAGCATGTTTTGTTGTATCCTCTGTTATTGGTAATGGTGAGAGGTTTTCATGTTTTGTTGTAGCCTCTGTTATTGGTAATGGTGAGAGGTTAGCATGTTTTGTTGTAGCCTCTGTTATTGGTAATGGTGAGAGGTTAGCATGTTTTGTTGTATCCTCTGTTATTGGTAATGGTGAGAGGTTAGCATGCTTTGTTGTATCCTCTGTTATTGGTAATGGTGAGAGGTTAGCATGTTTTGTTGTAGCCTCTGTTATTGGTAATGGTGAGAGGTTAGAGTGTTGTGTTGTATCCTCTGTTATTGGTAATGGTGAGAGGTTAGTATGTTTTGTTGTAGCCTCTGTTATTGGTAATGGTGAGAGGTTAGTATGTTTTGTTGTAGCCTCTGTTATTGGTAATGGTGAGAGGTTAGCATGTTTTGTTGTAGCCTCTGTTATTGGTTATGGTGAGAGGTTAGTCTTTTTTTTTGTAGCCTCTGTTATTGGTAATGGTGAGAGGTTAGTATGTTTTTGTTGTAGTCTCTGTTATTGGTAATGGTGAGAGGTTAGCATGTTTTGTTGTATCCTCTGTTATTGGTAATGGTGAGAGGTTAGCATGTTTTGTTGTATCCTCCGTTATTGGTAATGGTGAGAGGTTAGCATGTTTTGTTGTAGCCTCTGTTATTGGTAATGGTGAGAGGTTTTCATGTTTTGTTGTAGCCTCTGTTATTGGTAATGGTGAGAGGTTAGTATGTTTTTGTTGTAGTCTCTGTTATTGGTAATGGTGAGAGGTTAGCATGTTTTGTTGTAGCCTCTGTTATTGGTAATGGTGAGAGGTTAGCATGTTTTGTTGTATCCTCTGTTATTGGTAATGGTGAGAGGTTAGTATGTTTTGTTGTAGCCTCTGTTATTGGTAATGGTGAGAGGTTAGAGTGTTGTGTTGTATCCTCTGTTATTGGTAATGGTGAGAGGTTAGTATGTTTTGTTGTAGCCTCTGTTATTGGTAATGGTGAGAGGTTAGTATGTTTTGTTGTAGCCTCTGTTATTGGTAATGGTGAGAGGTTAGCATGTTTTGTTGTATCCTCCGTTATTGGTAATGGTGAGAGGTTAGCATGTTTTGTTGTAGCCTCTGTTATTGGTAATGGTGAGAGGTTTTCATGTTTTGTTGTAGCCTCTGTTATTGGTAATGGTGAGAGGTTAGCATGTTTTGTTGTAGCCTCTGTTATTGGTAATGGTGAGAGGTTAGTATGTTTTTGTTGTAGTCTCTGTTATTGGTAATGGTGAGAGGTTAGCATGTTTTGTTGTAGCCTCTGTTATTGGTAATGGTGAGAGGTTAGCATGTTTTGTTGTATCCTCTGTTATTGGTAATGGTGAGAGGTTAGTATGTTTTGTTGTAGCCTCTGTTATTGGTAATGGTGAGAGGTTAGAGTGTTGTGTTGTATCCTCTGTTATTGGTAATGGTGAGAGGTTAGTATGTTTTGTTGTAGCCTCTGTTATTGGTAATGGTGAGAGGTTAGTATGTTTTGTTGTAGCCTCTGTTATTGGTAATGGTGAGAGGTTAGCATGTTTTGTTGTAGTCTCTGTTATTGGTAATGGTGAGAGATTAGCATGTTTTGTTGTAGCCTCTGTTATTGATAATGGTGAGAGGTTAGCGTGTTTTGTTGTAGCCTCTGTTATTGGTAATGGTGAGAGTTTAGTATGTTTTGTTTTAGTCTCTGTTATTGGTAATGGTGAGAGGTTAGCATGTTTTGTTGTATCCTCTGTTATTGGTAATAGTGAGAGGTTAGCATGTTTTGTTGTATCCTCTGTTATTGGTAATGGTGAGAGGTTAGCATGTTTTGTTGTAATCTCTGTTATTGGTAAAGGTGAGAGGTTAGCATGTTTTGTTGTAGTCTCTGTTATTGGTAATGGTGAGAGGTTAGCATGTTTTGTTGTATCCTCTGTTATTGGTAATGGTGAGAGGTTAGCATGTTTTGTTGTATCCTCTGTTATTGGTAATGGTGAGAGGTTAGCATGTTTTGTTGTAGGCTCTGTTATTGGTAATGGTGAGAGGTTAGCATGTTTTGTTGTAGTCTCTGTTATTGATAATGGTGAGAGGTTAGCATGTTTTATTGTGGTCTCTGTTATTGGTAATGGTGAGAGGTTAGCATGTTTTGTTGTAGCCTCTGTTATTGGTAATGGTGAGACGTTAGCATGTTTTGTTGTATCCTCTGTTATTGGTAATGGTGAGAGGTTAGCATGTTTTGTTGTAGCCTCTGTTATTGGTAATGGTGAGAGGTTAGCATGTTTTGTTGTAGCCTCTGGTATTGGTAATGGTGAGAGGTTTGCATGTTTTGTTGTATCCTCTGTTATTGGTAATGGTGAGAGGTTTCATGTTTTGTTGTATCCTCTGTTATTGGTAATGGTGAGAGGTTAGCATGTTTTGTTGTAGCCTCTGTTATTGGTAATGGTGAGAGGTTAGCATGTTTTGTTGTATCTTCTGTTATTGGTAATGGTGAGAGGTTTCATGTTTTGTTGTATCCTCTGTTATAGGTAATGGTGAGAGGTTTTCATGTTTTGTTGTAGCCTCTGTTATTGGTAATGGTGAGAGGTTAGCATGTTTTGTTGTATCCTAAGTTATTGGTAATGGTGAGAGGTTTCATGTTTTGTTGTATCCTCTGTTATTGGTAATGGTGAGAGGTTAGCATGTTTTGTTGTATCCTCTGTTATTGGTAATGGTGAGAGGTTAGCATGTTTTGTTGTAGGCTCTGTTATTGGTAATGGTGAGAGGTTAGCATGTTTTGTTGTATCTTCTGTTATTGGTAATGGTGAGAGGTTAGCATATTTTGTTGTATCCTAAGTTATTGGTAATGGTGAGAGGTTTCATGTTTTGTTGTATCCTCTGTTATTGGTAATGGTGAGAGGTTTTCATGTTTTGTTGTAGCCTCTGTTATTGGTAATGGTGAGAGGTTAGCATGTTTTGTTGTAGCCTCTGTTATTGATAATGGTGAGAGGTTAGCATGTTTTATTGTGGTCTCTGTTTTTGGTAATGGTGAGAGGTTAGCATGTTTTGTTGTAGCCTCTGTTATTGGTAATGGTGAGAGGTTAGCATGTTTTGTTGTATCCTCTGTTATTGGTAATGGTGAGAGGTTAGCATGTTTTGTTGTATCCTCTGTTACTGGTAATGGTGAGAGGTTAGCATGTTTTGTTGTATCCTCTGTTATTGGTAATGGTGAGAGGTTAGCATGTTTTGTTGTAGGCTCTGTTATTGGTAATGGTGAGAGGTTAGCATGTTTTGTTGTATCCTCTGTTATTGGTAATGGTGAGAGGTTAGCATATTTTGTTGTATCCTAAGTTATTGGTAATGGTGAGAGGTTTTCATGTTTTGTTGTATCCTCTGTTATTGGTAATGGTGAGAGGTTAGCATGTTTTGTTGTATCCTCTGTTATTGGTAATGGTGAGAGGTTTTCATGTTTTGTTGTAGCCTCTGTTATTGGTAATGGTGAGAGGTTAGCATGTTTTGTTGTAGCCTCTGTTATTGGTAATGGTGAGAGGTTAGCATGTTTTGTTGTATCCTCTGTTATTGGTAATGGTGAGAGGTTAGCATGTTTTGTTGTATCCTCTGTTATTGGTAATGGTGAGAGGTTAGCATGTTTTGTTGTAGCCTCTGTTATTGGTAATGGTGAGAGGTTAGCATGTTTTGTTGTAGCCTCTGTTATTGGTTATGGTGAGAGGTTAGTCTTTTTTTTTGTAGCCTCTGTTATTGGTAATGGTGAGAGGTTAGTATGTTTTTGTTGTAGTCTCTGTTATTGGTAATGGTGAGAGGTTAGCATGTTTTGTTGTATCCTCTGTTATTGGTAATGGTGAGAGGTTAGCATGTTTTGTTGTATCCTCCGTTATTGGTAATGGTGAGAGGTTAGCATGTTTTGTTGTAGCCTCTGTTATTGGTAATGGTGAGAGGTTTTCATGTTTTGTTGTAGCCTCTGTTATTGGTAATGGTGAGAGGTTTTCATGTTTTGTTGTAGCCTCTGTTATTGGTAATGGTGAGAGGTTAGTATGTTTTTGTTGTAGTCTCTGTTATTGGTAATGGTGAGAGGTTAGCATGTTTTGTTGTAGCCTCTGTTATTGGTAATGGTGAGAGGTTAGCATGTTTTGTTGTATCCTCTGTTATTGGTAATGGTGAGAGGTTAGTATGTTTTGTTGTAGCCTCTGTTATTGGTAATGGTGAGAGGTTAGAGTGTTGTGTTGTATCCTCTGTTATTGGTAATGGTGAGAGGTTAGTATGTTTTGTTGTATCTTCTGTTATTGGTAATGGTGAGAGGTTAGCATATTTTGTTGTATCCTAAGTTATTGGTAATGGTGAGAGGTTTCATGTTTTGTTGTATCCTCTGTTATTGGTAATGGTGAGAGGTTTTCATGTTTTGTTGTAGCCTCTGTTATTGGTAATGGTGAGAGGTTAGCATGTTTTGTTGTAGCCTCTGTTATTGATAATGGTGAGAGGTTAGCATGTTTTATTGTGGTCTCTGTTTTTGGTAATGGTGAGAGGTTAGCATGTTTTGTTGTAGCCTCTGTTATTGGTAATGGTGAGAGGTTAGCATGTTTTGTTGTATCCTCTGTTATTGGTAATGGTGAGAGGTTAGCATGTTTTGTTGTATCCTCTGTTACTGGTAATGGTGAGAGGTTAGCATGTTTTGTTGTATCCTCTGTTATTGGTAATGGTGAGAGGTTAGCATGTTTTGTTGTAGGCTCTGTTATTGGTAATGGTGAGAGGTTAGCATGTTTTGTTGTATCCTCTGTTATTGGTAATGGTGAGAGGTTAGCATATTTTGTTGTATCCTAAGTTATTGGTAATGGTGAGAGGTTTTCATGTTTTGTTGTATCCTCTGTTATTGGTAATGGTGAGAGGTTAGCATGTTTTGTTGTATCCTCTGTTATTGGTAATGGTGAGAGGTTTTCATGTTTTGTTGTAGCCTCTGTTATTGGTAATGGTGAGAGGTTAGCATGTTTTGTTGTAGCCTCTGTTATTGGTAATGGTGAGAGGTTAGCATGTTTTGTTGTATCCTCTGTTATTGGTAATGGTGAGAGGTTAGCATGTTTTGTTGTAGCCTCTGTTATTGATAATGGTGAGAGGTTAGCATGTTTTATTGTGGTCTCTGTTTTTGGTAATGGTGAGAGGTTAGCATGTTTTGTTGTAGCCTCTGTTATTGGTAATGGTGAGAGGTTAGCATGTTTTGTTGTATCCTCTGTTATTGGTAATGGTGAGAGGTTAGCATGTTTTGTTGTATCCTCTGTTACTGGTAATGGTGAGAGGTTAGCATGTTTTGTTGTATCCTCTGTTATTGGTAATGGTGAGAGGTTAGCATGTTTTGTTGTAGGCTCTGTTATTGGTAATGGTGAGAGGTTAGCATGTTTTGTTGTATCCTCTGTTATTGGTAATGGTGAGAGGTTAGCATATTTTGTTGTATCCTAAGTTATTGGTAATGGTGAGAGGTTTTCATGTTTTGTTGTATCCTCTGTTATTGGTAATGGTGAGAGGTTAGCATGTTTTGTTGTATCCTCTGTTATTGGTAATGGTGAGAGGTTTTCATGTTTTGTTGTAGCCTCTGTTATTGGTAATGGTGAGAGGTTAGCATGTTTTGTTGTAGCCTCTGTTATTGGTAATGGTGAGAGGTTAGCATGTTTTGTTGTATCCTCTGTTATTGGTAATGGTGAGAGGTTAGCATGTTTTGTTGTATCCTCTGTTATTGGTAATGGTGAGAGGTTAGCATGTTTTGTTGTAGCCTCTGTTATTGGTAATGGTGAGAGGTTAGCATGTTTTGTTGTAGCCTCTGTTATTGGTTATGGTGAGAGGTTAGTCTTTTTTTTTGTAGCCTCTGTTATTGGTAATGGTGAGAGGTTAGTATGTTTTTGTTGTAGTCTCTGTTATTGGTAATGGTGAGAGGTTAGCATGTTTTGTTGTATCCTCTGTTATTGGTAATGGTGAGAGGTTAGCATGTTTTGTTGTATCCTCCGTTATTGGTAATGGTGAGAGGTTAGCATGTTTTGTTGTAGCCTCTGTTATTGGTAATGGTGAGAGGTTTTCATGTTTTGTTGTAGCCTCTGTTATTGGCAATGGTGAGAGGTTAGCATGTTTTGTTGTAGCCTCTGTTATTGGTAATGGTGAGAGGTTAGTATGTTTTTGTTGTAGTCTCTGTTATTGGTAATGGTGAGAGGTTAGCATGTTTTGTTGTAGCCTCTGTTATTGGTAATGGTGAGAGGTTAGCATGTTTTGTTGTATCCTCTGTTATTGGTAATGGTGAGAGGTTAGTATGTTTTGTTGTAGCCTCTGTTATTGGTAATGGTGAGAGGTTAGAGTGTTGTGTTGTATCCTCTGTTATTGGTAATGGTGAGAGGTTAGTATGTTTTGTTGTAGCCTCTGTTATTGGTAATGGTGAGAGGTTAGTATGTTTTGTTGTAGCCTCTGTTATTGGTAATGGTGAGAGGTTAGCATGTTTTGTTGTATCCTCCGTTATTGGTAATGGTGAGAGGTTAGCATGTTTTGTTGTAGCCTCTGTTATTGGTAATGGTGAGAGGTTTTCATGTTTTGTTGTAGCCTCTGTTATTGGTAATGGTGAGAGGTTAGCATGTTTTGTTGTAGCCTCTGTTATTGGTAATGGTGAGAGGTTAGTATGTTTTTGTTGTAGTCTCTGTTATTGGTAATGGTGAGAGGTTAGCATGTTTTGTTGTAGCCTCTGTTATTGGTAATGGTGAGAGGTTAGCATGTTTTGTTGTATCCTCTGTTATTGGTAATGGTGAGAGGTTAGTATGTTTTGTTGTAGCCTCTGTTATTGGTAATGGTGAGAGGTTAGAGTGTTGTGTTGTATCCTCTGTTATTGGTAATGGTGAGAGGTTAGTATGTTTTGTTGTAGCCTCTGTTATTGGTAATGGTGAGAGGTTAGTATGTTTTGTTGTAGCCTCTGTTATTGGTAATGGTGAGAGGTTAGCATGTTTTGTTGTAGTCTCTGTTATTGGTAATGGTGAGAGATTAGCATGTTTTGTTGTAGCCTCTGTTATTGATAATGGTGAGAGGTTAGCGTGTTTTGTTGTAGCCTCTGTCATTGGTAATGGTGAGAGTTTAGTATGTTTTGTTGTAGTCTCTGCTATTGGTAATGGTGAGAGGTTAGCATGTTTTGTTGTATCCTCTGTTATTGGTAATAGTGAGAGGTTAGCATGTTTTGTTGTATCCTCTGTTATTGGTAATGGTGAGAGGTTAGCATGTTTTGTTGTAATCTCTGTTATTGGTAAAGGTGAGAGGTTAGCATGTTTTGTTGTAGTCTCTGTTATTGGTAATGGTGAGAGGTTAGCATGTTTTGTTGTATCCTCTGTTATTGGTAATGGTGAGAGGTTAGCATGTTTTGTTGTATCCTCTGTTATTGGTAATGGTGAGAGGTTAGCATGTTTTGTTGTAGGCTCTGTTATTGGTAATGGTGAGAGGTTAGCATGTTTTGTTGTAGTCTCTGTTATTGATAATGGTGAGAGGTTAGCATGTTTTATTGTGGTCTCTGTTATTGGTAATGGTGAGAGGTTAGCATGTTTTGTTGTAGCCTCTGTTATTGGTAATGGTGAGACGTTAGCATGTTTTGTTGTAGCCTCTGTTATTGGTAATGGTGAGAGGTTAGCATGTTTTGTTGTAGCCTCTGGTATTGGTAATGGTGAGAGGTTTGCATGTTTTGTTGTAGCCTCTGTTATTGGTAATGGTGAGAGGTTAGCATGTTTTGTTGTATCCTAAGTTATTGGTAATGGTGAGAGGTTTCATGTTTTGTTGTATCCTCTGTTATTGGTAATGGTGAGAGGTTAGCATGTTTTGTTGTATCCTCTGTTATTGGTAATGGTGAGAGGTTAGCATGTTTTGTTGTAGGCTCTGTTATTGGTAATGGTGAGAGGTTAGCATGTTTTGTTGTATCCTCTGTTATTGGTAATGGTGAGAGGTTAGCATATTTTGTTGTATCCTAAGTTATTGGTAATGGTGAGAGGTTTCATGTTTTGTTGTATCCTCTGTTATTGGTAATGGTGAGAGGTTTTCATGTTTTGTTGTAGCCTCTGTTATTGGTAATGGTGAGAGGTTAGCATGTTTTGTTGTAGCCTCTGTTATTGATAATGGTGAGAGGTTAGCATGTTTTATTGTGGTCTCTGTTTTTGGTAATGGTGAGATGTTAGCATGTTTTGTTGTAGCCTCTGTTATTGGTAATGGTGAGAGGTTAGCATGTTTTGTTGTATCCTCTGTTATTGCTAATGGTGAGAGGTTAGCATGTTTTGTTGTATCCTCTGTTTTTGGTAATGGTGAGAGGTTTTCATGTTTTGTTGTATCCTCTGTTATTGGTAATGGTGAGAGGTTAGCATATTTTGTTGTATCCTAAGTTATTGGTAATGGTGAGAGGTTTCATGTTTTGTTGTATCCTCTGTTATTGGTAATGGTGAGAGGTTTTCATGTTTTGTTGTATCCTAAGTTATTGGTAATGGTGAGAGGTTTCATGTTTTGTTGTATCCTCTGTTATTGGTAATGGTGAGAGGTTTTCATGTTTTGTTGTAGCCTCTGTTATTGGTAATGGTGAGAGGTTAGCATGTTTTGTTGTAGCCTCTGTTATTGATAATGGTGAGAGGTTAGCATGTTTTATTGTGGTCTCTGTTTTTGGTAATGGTGAGAGGTTTCATGTTTTGTTGTAGCCTCTGTTATTGGTAATGGTGAGAGGTTAGTATGTTTTGTTGTATCCTCTGTTATTGCTAATGGTGAGAGGTTAGCATGTTTTGTTGTATCCTCTGTTTTTGGTAATGGTGAGAGGTTTTCATGTTTTGTTGTATCCTCTGTTATTGGTAATGGTGAGAGGTTAGCATATTTTGTTGTATCCTAAGTTATTGGTAATGGTGAGAGGTTTCATGTTTTGTTGTATCCTCTGTTATTGGTAATGGTGAGAGGTTTTCATGTTTTGTTGTAGCCTCTGTTATTGGTAATGGTGAGAGGTTAGCATGTTTTGTTGTAGCCTCTGTTATTGGTAATGGTGAGAGGTTAGTATGTTTTGTTGTATCCTCTGTTATTGCTAATGGTGAGAGGTTAGCATGTTTTGTTGTATCCTCTGTTTTTGGTAATGGTGAGAGGTTTTCATGTTTTGTTGTATCCTCTGTTATTGGTAATGGTGAGAGGTTAGCATGTTTTGTTGTATCCTCTGTTATTGGTAATGGTGAGAGGTTTTCATGTTTTGTTGTAGCCTCTGTTATTGGTAATGGTGAGAGGTTAGCATGTTTTGTTGTAGCCTCTGTTATTGGTAATGGTGAGAGGTTAGCATGTTTTGTTGTATCCTCTGTTATTGGTAATGGTGAGAGGTTAGCATGTTTTGTTGTATCCTCTGTTATTGGTAATGGTGAGAGGTTAGCATGTTTTGTTGTAGCCTCTGTTATTGGTAATGGTGAGAGGTTAGAGTGTTGTGTTGTATCCTCTGTTATTGGTAATGGTGAGAGGTTAGTATGTTTTGTTGTAGCCTCTGTTATTGGTAATGGTGAGAGGTTAGTATGTTTTGTTGTAGCCTCTGTTATTGGTAATGGTGAGAGGTTAGCATGTTTTGTTGTAGCCTCTGTTATTGGTTATGGTGAGAGGTTAGTCTTTTTTTTGTAGCCTCTGTTATTGGTAATGGTGAGAGGTTAGTATGTTTTTGTTGTAGTCTCTGTTATTGGTAATGGTGAGAGGTTAGCATGTTTTGTTGTATCCTCTGTTATTGGTAATGGTGAGAGGTTAGCATGTTTTGTTGTATCCTCCGTTATTGGTAATGGTGAGAGGTTAGCATGTTTTGTTGTAGCCTCTGTTATTGGTAATGGTGAGAGGTTAGCATGTTTTGTTGTATCCTCTGTTATTGGTAATGGTGAGAGGTTAGTATGTTTTGTTGTAGCCTCTGTTATTGGTAATGGTGAGAGGTTAGAGTGTTGTGTTGTATCCTCTGTTATTGGTAATGGTGAGAGGTTAGTATGTTTTGTTGTAGCCTCTGTTATTGGTAATGGTGAGAGGTTAGTATGTTTTGTTGTAGCCTCTGTTATTGGTAATGGTGAGAGGTTAGCATGTTTTGTTGTAGTCTCTGTTATTGGTAATGGTGAGAGATTAGCATGTTTTGTTGTAGCCTCTGTTATTGATAATGGTGAGAGGTTAGCGTGTTTTGTTGTAGCCTCTGTTATTGGTAATGGTGAGAGTTTAGTATGTTTTGTTGTAGTCTCTGTTATTGGTAATGGTGAGAGGTTAGCATGTTTTGTTGTATCCTCTGTTATTGGTAATAGTGAGAGGTTAGCATGTTTTGTTGTATCCTCTGTTATTGGTAATGGTGAGAGGTTAGCATGTTTTGTTGTAATCTCTGTTATTGGTAAAGGTGAGAGGTTAGCATGTTTTGTTGTAGTCTCTGTTATTGGTAATGGTGAGAGGTTAGCATGTTTTGTTGTATCCTCTGTTATTGGTAATGGTGAGAGGTTAGCATGTTTTGTTGTATCCTCTGTTATTGGTAATGGTGAGAGGTTAGCATGTTTTGTTGTAGGCTCTGTTATTGGTAATGGTGAGAGGTTAGCATGTTTTGTTGTAGTCTCTGTTATTGATAATGGTGAGAGGTTAGCATGTTTTATTGTGGTCTCTGTTATTGGTAATGGTGAGAGGTTAGCATGTTTTGTTGTAGCCTCTGTTATTGGTAATGGTGAGACGTTAGCATGTTTTGTTGTATCCTCTGTTATTGGTAATGGTGAGAGGTTAGCATGTTTTGTTGTAGCCTCTGTTATTGGTAATGGTGAGAGGTTAGCATGTTTTGTTGTAGCCTCTGGTATTGGTAATGGTGAGAGGTTTGCATGTTTTGTTGTATCCTCTGTTATTGGTAATGGTGAGAGGTTTCATGTTTTGTTGTATCCTCTGTTATTGGTAATGGTGAGAGGTTAGCATGTTTTGTTGTAGCCTCTGTTATTGGTAATGGTGAGAGGTTAGCATGTTTTGTTGTATCTTCTGTTATTGGTAATGGTGAGAGGTTTCATGTTTTGTTGTATCCTCTGTTATAGGTAATGGTGAGAGGTTTTCATGTTTTGTTGTAGCCTCTGTTATTGGTAATGGTGAGAGGTTAGCATGTTTTGTTGTATCCTAAGTTATTGGTAATGGTGAGAGGTTTCATGTTTTGTTGTATCCTCTGTTATTGGTAATGGTGAGAGGTTAGCATGTTTTGTTGTATCCTCTGTTATTGGTAATGGTGAGAGGTTAGCATGTTTTGTTGTAGGCTCTGTTATTGGTAATGGTGAGAGGTTAGCATGTTTTGTTGTATCCTCTGTTATTGGTAATGGTGAGAGGTTAGCATGTTTTGTTGTAATCTCTGTTATTGGTAATGGTGAGAGGTTAGCATGTTTTGTTGTATCCTCTGTTATTGGTAATGGTGAGAGGTTAGCATGTTTTGTTGTATCCTCTGTTACTGGTAATGGTGAGAGGTTTTCATGTTTTGTTGTATCCTCTGTTATTGGTAATGGTGAGAGGTTAGCATGTTTTGTTGTAGGCTCTGTTATTGGTAATGGTGAGAGGTTAGCATGTTTTGTTGTATCCTCTGTTATTGGTAATGGTGAGAGGTTAGCATATTTTGTTGTATCCTAAGTTATTGGTAATGGTGAGAGGTTTCATGTTTTGTTGTATCCTCTGTTATTGGTAATGGTGAGAGGTTTTCATGTTTTGTTGTAGCCTCTGTTATTGGTAATGGTGAGAGGTTAGCATGTTTTGTTGTAGCCTCTGTTATTGGTAATGGTGAGAGGTTAGTATGTTTTGTTGTATCCTCTGTTATTGCTAATGGTGAGAGGTTAGCATGTTTTGTTGTATCCTCTGTTTTTGGTAATGGTGAGAGGTTTTCATGTTTTGTTGTATCCTCTGTTATTGGTAATGGTGAGAGCTGAGCATGTTTTGTTGTAGTCTCTGTTATTGATAATGGTGAGAGGTTAGCATGTTTTGTTGTAGCCTCTGTTATTGGTAATGGTGAGAGGTTAGCATGTTTTGTTGTATCCTCTGTTATTGGTAATGGTGAGAGGTTTTCATGTTTTGTTGTAGCCTCTGTTATTGGTAATGGTGAGAGGTTAGCATGTTTTGTTGTAGCCTCTGTTATTGGTAATGGTGAGAGGTTAGCATGTTTTGTTGTATCCTCTGTTATTGGTAATGGTGAGAGGTTAGCATGTTTTGTTGTATCCTCTGTTATTGGTAATGGTGAGAGGTTAGCATGTTTTGTTGTAGCCTCTGTTATTGGTAATGGTGAGAGGTTAGAGTTTTGTGTTGTATCCTCTGTTATTGGTAATGGTGAGAGGTTAGTATGTTTTGTTGTAGCCTCTGTTATTGGTAATGGTGAGAGGTTAGTATGTTTTGTTGTAGCCTCTGTTATTGGTAATGGTGAGAGGTTAGCATGTTTTGTTGTAGCCTCTGTTATTGGTTATGGTGAGAGGTTAGTCTTTTTTTTGTAGCCTCTGTTATTGGTAATGGTGAGAGGTTAGTATGTTTTTGTTGTAGTCTCTGTTATTGGTAATGGTGAGAGGCTAGCATGTTTTGTTGTATCCTCTGTTATTGGTAATGGTGAGAGGTTAGCATGTTTTGTTGTATCCTCCGTTATTGGTAATGGTGAGAGGTTAGCATGTTTTGTTGTAGCCTCTGTTATTGGTAATGGTGAGAGGTTTTCATGTTTTGTTGTAGCCTCTGTTATTGGTAATGGTGAGAGTTTAGCATGTTTTGTTGTAGCCTCTGTTATTGGTAATGGTGAGAGGTTAGTATGTTTTTGTTGTAGTCTCTGTTATTGGTAATGGTGAGAGGTTAGCATGTTTTGTTGTAGCCTCTGTTATTGGTAATGGTGAGAGGTTAGCATGTTTTGTTGTATCCTCTGTTATTGGTAATGGTGAGAGGTTAGTATGTTTTGTTGTAGCCTCTGTTATTGGTAATGGTGAGAGGTTAGAGTGTTGTGTTGTATCCTCTGTTATTGGTAATGGTGAGAGGTTAGTATGTTTTGTTGTAGCCTCTGTTATTGGTAATGGTGAGAGGTTAGTATGTTTTGTTGTTGCCTCTGTTATTGGGAATGGTGCGAGGTTAGCATGTTTTGTTGTAGCCTCTGTTATTGGTTATGGTGAGAGGTTAGTCTTTTTGTTTGTAGCCTCTGTTATTGGTAATGGTGAGAGGTTAGTATGTTTTTGTTGTAGTCTCTGTTATTGGTAATGGTGAGAGGTTAGCATGTTTTGTTGTAGTCTCTGTTATTGGTAATGGTGAGAGGTTAGCATGTTTTGTTGTAGTCTCTGTTATTGATAATGGTGAGAGGTTAGCATGTTTTGTTGTAGTCTCTGTTATTGATAATGGTGAGAGGTTAGCATGTTTTGTTGTAGTCTCTGTTATTGGTAATGGTGAGAGGTTAGCATGTTTTGTTGAAGCCTCTGTTATTGATAATGGTGAGAGGTTAGCGTGTTTTGTTGTAGCCTCTGTTATTGGTAATGGTGAGAGTTTAGTATGTTTTGTTGTAGTCTCTGTTATTGGTAATGGTGAGAGGTTAGCATGTTTTGTTGTATCCTCTGTTATTGGTAATAGTGAGAGGTTAGCATGTTTTGTTGTATCCTCTGTTATTGGTAATGGTGAGAGGTTAGCATGTTTTGTTGTAGCCTCTGTTATTGGTAATGGTGAGAGGTTTTCATGTTTTGTTGTAGCCTCTGTTATTGGTAATGGTGAGAGGTTAGCATGTTTTGTTGTAGTCTGTTATTGGTAATTGTGAGAGGTTAGTATGTTTTGTTGTAGCCTCTGTTATTGGTAATGGTGAGAGGTTAGTATGTTTTTTTGTATCCTCTGTTATTGGTAATGGTGAGAGGTTAGCATGTTTTGTTGTAGCCTCTGTTATTGGTAATGGTGAGAGGTTAGCATGTTTTGTTGTAGTCTGTTATTGGTAATGGTGAGAGGTTAGTATGCTTTGTTGTAGCCTCTGTTATTGGTAATGGTGAGAGGTCAGCATGTTTTGTTGTAGCCTCTGTTATTGGTTATGGTGAGAGGTTTTCATGTTTTGTTGTATCCTCTGTTATTGGTAATGGTGAAAGGTTAGCATGTTTTGTTGTAGCCTCTGTTATTGGTAATGGTGTGAGGTTAGAGTGTTGTGTTGTATCCTCTGTTATTGGTAATGGTGAGAGGTTATCATGTTTTGTTGTAGCCTCTGTTATTGGTAATGGTGAGAGGTTAGCATGTTTTGTTGTATCCTCTGTTATTGGTAATAGTGAGAGGTTAGCATGTTTTGTTGTATCCTCTGTTATTGATAATGGTGAGAGGTTAGCATGTTTTGTTGTAATCTCTGTTATTGGTAAAGGTGAGAGGTTAGCATGTTTGTTGTAGCCTCTGTTATTGGTAATGGTGAGAGGTTAGCATGTTTTGTTGTAGCCTCTGTTATTGGTAATGTTGAGAGGTTAGCATGTTTTGTTGTAGTCTGCTATTGGTAATGGTGAGAGGTTAGCATGTTTTGTTGTAGCCTCTGTTATTGGTAATGGTGAGAGGTTAGTATGTTTTTTTGTATCCTCTGTTATTGGTAATGGTGAGAGGTTAGCATGTTTTGTTGTAGCCTCTGTTATTGGTAATGGTGAGAGGTTAGCATGTTTTGTTGTAGTCTGTTATTGGTAATGGTGAGAGGTTAGTATGCTTTGTTGTAGCCTCTGTTATTGGTAATGGTGAGAGGTCAGCATGTTTTGTTGTAGCCTCTGTTATTGGTTATGGTGAGAGGTTTTCATGTTTTGTTGTATCCTCTGTTATTGGTAATGGTGAAAGGTTAGCATGTTTTGTTGTAGCCTCTGTTATTGGTAATGGTGTGATGTTAGAGTGTTGTGTTGTATCCTCTGTTATTGGTAATGGTGAGAGGTTAGCATGTTTTGTTGTAGCCTCTGTTATTGGTAATGGTGAGAGGTTAGTATGTTTTGTTGTAGCCTCTGTTATTGGTAATGGTGAGAGGTTAGCATGTTTTGTTGTAGCCTCTGTTATTGGTAATGGTGAGAGGTTAGCATGTTTTGTTGTAGTCTCTGTTATTGGTAATGGTGAGAGGTTAGCATGTTTTGTTGTAGTCTCTGTTATTGATAATGGTGAGAGGTTAGCATGTTTTATTGTGGTCTCTGTTATTGGTAATGGTGAGAGGTTTTCATGTTTTGTTGTATCCTCTGTTATTGGTAATGGTGTGAGGTTAGAGTGTTGTGTTGTATCCTCTGTTATTGGTAATGGTGAGAGGTTATCATGTTTTGTTGTAGCCTCTGTTATTGGTAATGGTGAGAGGTTAGTATGTTTTGTTGTAGCCTCTGTTATTGGTAATGGTGAGAGGTTAGCATGTTTTGTTGTATCCTCTGTTATTGGTAATAGTGAGAGGTTAGCATGTTTTGTTGTATCCTCTGTTATTGATAATGGTGAGAGGTTAGCATGTTTTGTTGTAATCTCTGTTATTGGTAAAGGTGAGAGGTTAGCATGTTTGTTGTAGCCTCTGTTATTGGTAATGGTGAGAGGTTAGCATGTTTTGTTGTAGCCTCTGTTATTGGTAATGTTGAGAGGTTAGCATGTTTTGTTGTAGTCTGCTATTGGTAATGGTGAGAGGTTAGCATGTTTTGTTGTAGCCTCTGTTATTGGTAATGGTGAGAGGTTAGTATGTTTTTTTGTATCCTCTGTTATTGGTAATGGTGAGAGGTTAGCATGTTTTGTTGTAGCCTCTGTTATTGGTAATGGTGAGAGGTTAGCATGTTTTGTTGTAGTCTGTTATTGGTAATGGTGAGAGGTTAGTATGCTTTGTTGTAGCCTCTGTTATTGGTAATGGTGAGAGGTCAGCATGTTTTGTTGTAGCCTCTGTTATTGGTAACGGTGAGAGGTTAGCATGTTTTGTTGTATCCTCTGTTATTGGTAATGGTGAAAGGTTAGCATGTTTTGTTGTAGCCTCTGTTATTGGTAATGGTGTGATGTTAGAGTGTTGTGTTGTATCCTCTGTTATTGGTAATGGTGAGAGGTTAGCATGTTTTGTTGTAGCCTCTGTTATTGGTAATGGTGAGAGGTTAGTATGTTTTGTTGTAGCCTCTGTTATTGGTAATGGTGAGAGGTTAGCATGTTTTGTTGTAGTCTCTGTTATTGGTAATGGTGAGAGGTTAGCATGTTTTGTTGTAGTCTCTGTTATTGATAATGGTGAGAGGTTAGCATGTTTTGTTGTAATCTCTGTTATTGGTAAAGGTGAGAGGTTAGCATGTTTTGTTGTAGCCTCTGTTATTGGTAATGGTGAGAGGTTAGCATGTTTTGTTGTAGCCTCTGTTATTGGTAATGGTGAGAGGTTAGCATGTTTTGTTGTAGTCTGTTATTGGTAATTGTGAGAGGTTAGTATGTTTTGTTGTAGCCTCTGTTATTGGTAATGGTGAGAGGTTAGTATGCTTTGTTGTAGCCTCTGTTATTGGTAATGGTGAGAGGTCAGCATATTTTGTTGTAGCCTCTGTTATTGGTTATGGTGAGAGGTTTTCATGTTTTGTTGTATCCTCTGTTATTGGTATTGGTGAAAGGTTAGCATGTTTTGTTGTAGCCTCTGTTATTGGTAATGATGAGAGGTTAGCATGTTTTGTTGTAGCCTCTGTTATTGGTAATGGTGAGAGGTTAGCATGTTTTGTTGTAGCCTCTGTTATTGGTAATGGTGTGAGGTTAGAGTGTTGTGTTGTATCCTCTGTTATTGGTAATGGTGAGAGGTTAGTATGTTTTTTTGTATCCTCTGTTATTGGTAATGGTGAGAGGTTAGCATGTTTTGTTGTAGCCTCTGTTATTGGTAATGGTGAGAGGTTAGCATGTTTTGTTGTAGCCTCTGTTATTGGTAATGGTGAGAGGTTAGCATGTTTTGTTGTAGTCTGTTATTGGTAATTGTGAGAGGTTAGTATGTTTTGTTGTAGCCTCTGTTATTGGTAATGGTGAGAGGTTAGTATGCTTTGTTGTAGCCTCTGTTATTGGTAATGGTGAGAGGTCAGCATATTTTGTTGTAGCCTCTGTTATTGGTTATGGTGAGAGGTTTTCATGTTTTGTTGTATCCTCTGTTATTGGTATTGGTGAAAGGTTAGCATGTTTTGTTGTAGCCTCTGTTATTGGTAATGATGAGAGGTTAGCATGTTTTGTTGTAGCCTCTGTTATTGGTAATGGTGAGAGGTTAGCATGTTTTATTGTAGCCTCTGTTATTGGTAATGGTGAGAGGTTAGTATGCTTTGTTGTAGCCTCTGTTATTGGTAATGGTGAGAGGTCAGCATGTTTTGTTGTAGCCTCTGTTATTGGTTATGGTGAGAGGTTTTCATGTTTTGTTGTATCCTCTGTTATTGGTAATGGTGAAAGGTTAGCATGTTTTGTTGTAGCCTCTGTTATTGGTAATGGTGTGAGGTTAGAGTGTTGTGTTGTATCCTCTGTTATTGGTAATGGTGAGAGGTTAGTATGTTTTTTTGTATCCTCTGTTATTGGTAATGGTGAGAGGTTAGCATGTTTTGTTGTAGCCTCTGTTATTGGTAATGTTGAGAGGTTAGCATGTTTTGTTGTAGTCTGCTATTGGTAATGGTGAGAGGTTAGCATGTTTTGTTGTAGCCTCTGTTATTGGTAATGGTGAGAGGTTAGTATGTTTTTTTGTATCCTCTGTTATTGGTAATGGTGAGAGGTTAGCATGTTTTGTTGTAGCCTCTGTTATTGGTAATGGTGAGAGGTTAGCATGTTTTGTTGTAGTCTGTTATTGGTAATGGTGAGAGGTTAGTATGCTTTGTTGTAGCCTCTGTTATTGGTAATGGTGAGAGGTCAGCATGTTTTGTTGTAGCCTCTGTTATTGGTTATGGTGAGAGGTTAGCATGTTTTGTTGTATCCTCTGTTATTGGTAATAGTGAGAGGTTAGCATGTTTTGTTGTATCCTCTGTTATTGATAATGGTGAGAGGTTAGCATGTTTTGTTGTAATCTCTGTTATTGGTAAAGGTGAGAGGTTAGCATGTTTGTTGTAGCCTCTGTTATTGGTAATGGTGAGAGGTTAGCATGTTTTGTTGTAGCCTCTGTTATTGGTAATGTTGAGAGGTTAGCATGTTTTGTTGTAGTCTGCTATTGGTAATGGTGAGAGGTTAGCATGTTTTGTTGTAGCCTCTGTTATTGGTAATGGTGTGATGTTAGAGTGTTGTGTTGTATCCTCTGTTATTGGTAATGGTGAGAGGTTAGCATGTTTTGTTGTAGCCTCTGTTATTGGTAATGGTGAGAGGTTAGTATGTTTTGTTGTAGCCTCTGTTATTGGTAATGGTGAGAGGTTAGCATGTTTTGTTGTAGTCTCTGTTATTGGTAATGGTGAGAGGTTAGCATGTTTTGTTGTAGTCTCTGTTATTGATAATGGTGAGAGGTTAGCATGTTTTGTTGTAATCTCTGTTATTGGTAAAGGTGAGAGGTTAGCATGTTTTGTTGTAGCCTCTGTTATTGGTAATGGTGAGAGGTTAGCATGTTTTGTTGTAGCCTCTGTTATTGGTAATGGTGAGAGGTTAGCATGTTTTGTTGTAGTCTGTTATTGGTAATTGTGAGAGGTTAGTATGTTTTGTTGTAGCCTCTGTTATTGGTAATGGTGAGAGGTTAGTATGCTTTGTTGTAGCCTCTGTTATTGGTAATGGTGAGAGGTCAGCATGTTTTGTTGTAGCCTCTGTTATTGGTTATGGTGAGAGGTTTTCATGTTTTGTTGTATCCTCTGTTATTGGTAATGGTGAAAGGTTAGCATGTTTTGTTGTAGCCTCTGTTATTGGTAATGGTGTGAGGTTAGAGTGTTGTGTTGTATCCTCTGTTATTGGTAATGGTGAGAGGTTAGTATGTTTTTTTGTATCCTCTGTTATTGGTAATGGTGAGAGGTTAGCATGTTTTGTTGTAGCCTCTGTTATTGGTAATGTTGAGAGGTTAGCATGTTTTGTTGTAGTCTGCTATTGGTAATGGTGAGAGGTTAGCATGTTTTGTTGTAGCCTCTGTTATTGGTAATGGTGAGAGGTTAGTATGTTTTTTTGTATCCTCTGTTATTGGTAATGGTGAGAGGTTAGCATGTTTTGTTGTAGCCTCTGTTATTGGTAATGGTGAGAGGTTAGCATGTTTTGTTGTAGTCTGTTATTGGTAATGGTGAGAGGTTAGTATGCTTTGTTGTAGCCTCTGTTATTGGTAATGGTGAGAGGTCAGCATGTTTTGTTGTAGCCTCTGTTATTGGTTATGGTGAGAGGTTTTCATGTTTTGTTGTATCCTCTGTTATTGGTAATGGTGAAAGGTTAGCATGTTTTGTTGTAGCCTCTGTTATTGGTAATGGTGTGATGTTAGAGTGTTGTGTTGTATCCTCTGTTATTGGTAATGGTGAGAGGTTAGCATGTTTTGTTGTAGCCTCTGTTATTGGTAATGGTGAGAGGTTAGTATGTTTTGTTGTAGCCTCTGTTATTGGTAATGGTGAGAGGTTAGCATGTTTTGTTGTAGTCTCTGTTATTGGTAATGGTGAGAGGTTAGCATGTTTTGTTGTAGTCTCTGTTATTGATAATGGTGAGAGGTTAGCATGTTTTATTGTGGTCTCTGTTATTGGTAATGGTGAGAGGTTTTCATGTTTTGTTGTATCCTCTGTTATTGGTAATGGTGAAAGGTTAGCATGTTTTGTTGTAGCCTCTGTTATTGGTAATGGTGTGAGGTTAGAGTGTTGTGTTGTATCCTCTGTTATTGGTAATGGTGAGAGGTTAGTATGTTTTGTTGTAGCCTCTGTTATTGGTAATGGTGAGAGGTTAGTATGTTTTGTTGTAGCCTCTGTTATTGGTAATGGTGAGAGGTTAGCATGTTTTGTTGTATCCTCTGTTATTGGTAATAGTGAGAGGTTAGCATGTTTTGTTGTATCCTCTGTTATTGATAATGGTGAGAGGTTAGCATGTTTTGTTGTAATCTCTGTTATTGGTAAAGGTGAGAGGTTAGCATGTTTGTTGTAGCCTCTGTTATTGGTAATGGTGAGAGGTTAGCATGTTTTGTTGTAGCCTCTGTTATTGGTAATGTTGAGAGGTTAGCATGTTTTGTTGTAGTCTGCTATTGGTAATGGTGAGAGGTTAGCATGTTTTGTTGTAGCCTCTGTTATTGGTAATGGTGAGAGGTTAGTATGTTTTTTTGTATCCTCTGTTATTGGTAATGGTGAGAGGTTAGCGTGTTTTGTTGTAGCCTCTGTTATTGGTAATGGTGAGAGGTTAGCATGTTTTGTTGTAGTCTGTTATTGGTAATGGTGAGAGGTTAGTATGCTTTGTTGTAGCCTCTGTTATTGGTAATGGTGAGAGGTCAGCATGTTTTGTTGTAGCCTCTGTTATTGGTTATGGTGAGAGGTTTTCATGTTTTGTTGTATCCTCTGTTATTGGTAATGGTGAAAGGTTAGCATGTTTTGTTGTAGCCTCTGTTATTGGTAATGGTGTGATGTTAGAGTGTTGTGTTGTATCCTCTGTTATTGGTAATGGTGAGAGGTTAGCATGTTTTGTTGTAGCCTCTGTTATTGGTAATGGTGAGAGGTTAGTATGTTTTGTTGTAGCCTCTGTTATTGGTAATGGTGAGAGGTTAGCATGTTTTGTTGTAGTCTCTGTTATTGGTAATGGTGAGAGGTTAGCATGTTTTGTTGTAGTCTCTGTTATTGATAATGGTGAGAGGTTAGCATGTTTTGTTGTATTCTCTGTTATTGGTAAAGGTGAGAGGTTAGCATGTTTTGTTGTAGCCTCTGTTATTGGTAATGGTGAGAGGTTAGCATGTTTTGTTGTAGCCTCTGTTATTGGTAATGGTGAGAGGTTAGCATGTTTTGTTGTAGTCTGTTATTGGTAATTGTGAGAGGTTAGTATGTTTTGTTGTAGCCTCTGTTATTGGTAATGGTGAGAGGTTAGTATGCTTTGTTGTAGCCTCTGTTATTGGTAATGGTGAGAGGTCAGCATGTTTTGTTGTAGCCTCTGTTATTGGTTATGGTGAGAGGTTTTCATGTTTTGTTGTATCCTCTGTTATTGGTAATGGTGAAAGGTTAGCATGTTTTGTTGTAGCCTCTGTTATTGGTAATGATGAGAGGTCAGCATGTTTTGTTGTAGCCTCTGTTATTGGTAATGGTGAGAGGTTAGCATGTTTTGTTGTAGCCTCTGTTATTGGTAATGGTGAGAGGTTAGTATGCTTTGTTGTAGCCTCTGTTATTGGTAATGGTGAGAGGTCAGCATGTTTTGTTGTAGCCTCTGTTATTGGTTATGGTGAGAGGTTTTCATGTTTTGTTGTATCCTCTGTTATTGGTAATGGTGAAAGGTTAGCATGTTTTGTTGTAGCCTCTGTTATTGGTAATGGTGTGAGGTTAGAGTGTTGTGTTGTATCCTCTGTTATTGGTAATGGTGAGAGGTTATCATGTTTTGTTGTAGCCTCTGTTATTGGTAATGGTGAGAGGTTAGTATGTTTTGTTGTAGCCTCTGTTATTGGTAATGGTGAGAGGTTAGCATGTTTTGTTGTATCCTCTGTTATTGGTAATAGTGAGAGGTTAGCATATTTTGTTGTATCCTCTGTTATTGATAATGGTGAGAGGTTAGCATGTTTTGTTGTAATCTCTGTTATTGGTAAAGGTGAGAGGTTAGCATGTTTGTTGTAGCCTCTGTTATTGGTAATGGTGAGAGGTTAGCATGTTTTGTTGTAGCCTCTGTTATTGGTAATGTTGAGAGGTTAGCATGTTTTGTTGTAGTCTGCTATTGGTAATGGTGAGAGGTTAGCATGTTTTGTTGTAGCCTCTGTTATTGGTAATGGTGAGAGGTTAGTATGTTTTTTTGTATCCTCTGTTATTGGTAATGGTGAGAGGTTAGCATGTTTTGTTGTAGCCTCTGTTATTGGTAATGGTGAGAGGTTAGCATGTTTTGTTGTAGTCTGTTATTGGTAATGGTGAGAGGTTAGTATGCTTTGTTGTAGCCTCTGTTATTGGTAATGGTGAGAGGTCAGCATGTTTTGTTGTAGCCTCTGTTATTGGTTATGGTGAGAGGTTTTCATGTTTTGTTGTATCCTCTGTTATTGGTAATGGTGAAAGGTTAGCATGTTTTGTTGTAGCCTCTGTTATTGGTAATGGTGTGATGTTAGAGTGTTGTGTTGTATCCTCTGTTATTGGTAATGGTGAGAGGTTAGCATGTTTTGTTGTAGCCTCTGTTATTGGTAATGGTGAGAGGTTAGTATGTTTTGTTGTAGCCTCTGTTATTGGTAATGGTGAGAGGTTAGCATGTTTTGTTGTAGTCTCTGTTATTGGTAATGGTGAGATGTTAGCATGTTTTGTTGTAGTCTCTGTTATTGATAATGGTGAGAGGTTAGCATGTTTTATTGTGGTCTCTGTTATTGGTAATGGTGAGAGGTTTTCATGTTTTGTTGTATCCTCTGTTATTGGTAATGGTGAAAGGTTAGCATGTTTTGTTGTAGCCTCTGTTATTGGTAATGGTGTGAGGTTAGAGTGTTGTGTTGTATCCTCTGTTATTGGTAATGGTGAGAGGTTATCATGTTTTGTTGTAGCCTCTGTTATTGGTAATGGTGAGAGGTTAGTATGTTTTGTTGTAGCCTCTGTTATTGGTAATGGTGAGAGGTTAGCATGTTTTGTTGTATCCTCTGTTATTGGTAATAGTGAGAGGTTAGCATGTTTTGTTGTATCCTCTGTTATTGATAATGGTGAGAGGTTAGCATGTTTTGTTGTAATCTCTGTTATTGGTAAAGGTGAGAGGTTAGCATGTTTGTTGTAGCCTCTGTTATTGGTAATGGTGAGAGGTTAGCATGTTTTGTTGTAGCCTCTGTTATTGGTAATGTTGAGAGGTTAGCATGTTTTGTTGTAGTCTGCTATTGGTAATGGTGAGAGGTTAGCATGTTTTGTTGTAGCCTCTGTTATTGGTAATGGTGAGAGGTTAGTATGTTTTTTTGTATCCTCTGTTATTGGTAATGGTGAGAGGTTAGCATGTTTTGTTGTAGCCTCTGTTATTGGTAATGGTGAGAGGTTAGCATGTTTTGTTGTAGTCTGTTATTGGTAATGGTGAGAGGTTAGTATGCTTTGTTGTAGCCTCTGTTATTGGTAATGGTGAGAGGTCAGCATGTTTTGTTGTAGCCTCTGTTATTGGTTATGGTGAGAGGTTTTCATGTTTTGTTGTATCCTCTGTTATTGGTAATGGTGAAAGGTTAGCATGTTTTGTTGTAGCCTCTGTTATTGGTAATGGTGTGATGTTAGAGTGTTGTGTTGTATCCTCTGTTATTGGTAATGGTGAGAGGTTAGCATGTTTTGTTGTAGCCTCTGTTATTGGTAATGGTGAGAGGTTAGTATGTTTTGTTGTAGCCTCTGTTATTGGTAATGGTGAGAGGTTAGCATGTTTTGTTGTAGTCTCTGTTATTGGTAATGGTGAGAGGTTAGCATGTTTTGTTGTAGTCTCTGTTATTGATAATGGTGAGAGGTTAGCATGTTTTGTTGTAATCTCTGTTATTGGTAAAGGTGAGAGGTTAGCATGTTTTGTTGTAGCCTCTGTTATTGGTAATGGTGAGAGGTTAGCATGTTTTGTTGTAGCCTCTGTTATTGGTAATGGTGAGAGGTTAGCATGTTTTGTTGTAGTCTGTTATTGGTAATTGTGAGAGGTTAGTATGTTTTGTTGTAGCCTCTGTTATTGGTAATGGTGAGAGGTTAGTATGCTTTGTTGTAGCCTCTGTTATTGGTAATGGTGAGAGGTCAGCATGTTTTGTTGTAGCCTCTGTTATTGGTTATGGTGAGAGGTTTTCATGTTTTGTTGTATCCTCTGTTATTGGTAATGGTGAAAGGTTAGCATGTTTTGTTGTAGCCTCTGTTATTGGTAATTATGAGAGGTTAGCATGTTTTGTTGTAGCCTCTGTTATTGGTAATGGTGAGAGGTTAGCATGTTTTGTTGTAGCCTCTGTTATTGGTAATGGTGAGAGGTTAGTATGCTTTGTTGTAGCCTCTGTTATTGGTAATGGTGAGAGGTCAGCATGTTTTGTTGTAGCCTCTGTTATTGGTTATGGTGAGAGGTTTTCATGTTTTGTTGTATCCTCTGTTATTGGTAATGGTGAAAGGTTAGCATGTTTTGTTGTAGCCTCTGTTATTGGTAATGGTGTGAGGTTAGAGTGTTGTGTTGTATCCTCTGTTATTGGTAATGGTGAGAGGTTATCATGTTTTGTTGTAGCCTCTGTTATTGGTAATGGTGAGAGGTTAGTATGTTTTGTTGTAGCCTCTGTTATTGGTAATGGTGAGAGGTTAGCATGTTTTGTTGTATCCTCTGTTATTGGTAATAGTGAGAGGTTAGCATGTTTTGTTGTATCCTCTGTTATTGATAATGGTGAGAGGTTAGCATGTTTTGTTGTAATCTCTGTTATTGGTAAAGGTGAGAGGTTAGCATGTTTGTTGTAGCCTCTGTTATTGGTAATGGTGAGAGGTTAGCATGTTTTGTTGTAGCCTCTGTTATTGGTAATGTTGAGAGGTTAGCATGTTTTGTTGTAGTCTGCTATTGGTAATGGTGAGAGGTTAGCATGTTTTGTTGTAGCCTCTGTTATTGGTAATGGTGAGAGGTTAGTATGTTTTTTTGTATCCTCTGTTATTGGTAATGGTGAGAGGTTAGCATGTTTTGTTGTAGCCTCTGTTATTGGTAATGGTGAGAGGTTAGCATGTTTTGTTGTAGTCTGTTATTGGTAATGGTGAGAGGTTAGTATGCTTTGTTGTAGCCTCTGTTATTGGTAATGGTGAGAGGTCAGCATGTTTTGTTGTAGCCTCTGTTATTGGTTATGGTGAGAGGTTTTCATGTTTTGTTGTATCCTCTGTTATTGGTAATGGTGAAAGGTTAGCATGTTTTGTTGTAGCCTCTGTTATTGGTAATGGTGTGATGTTAGAGTGTTGTGTTGTATCCTCTGTTATTGGTAATGGTGAGAGGTTAGCATGTTTTGTTGTAGCCTCTGTTATTGGTAATGGTGAGAGGTTAGTATGTTTTGTTGTAGCCTCTGTTATTGGTAATGGTGAGAGGTTAGCATGTTTTGTTGTAGTCTCTGTTATTGGTAATGGTGAGAGGTTAGCATGTTTTGTTGTAGTCTCTGTTATTGATAATGGTGAGAGGTTAGCATGTTTTGTTGTAATCTCTGTTATTGGTAAAGGTGAGAGGTTAGCATGTTTTGTTGTAGCCTCTGTTATTGGTAATGGTGAGAGGTTAGCATGTTTTGTTGTAGCCTCTGTTATTGGTAATGGTGAGAGGTTAGCATGTTTTGTTGTAGTCTGTTATTGGTAATTGTGAGAGGTTAGTATGTTTTGTTGTAGCCTCTGTTATTGGTAATGGTGAGAGGTTAGTATGCTTTGTTGTAGCCTCTGTTATTGGTAATGGTGAGAGGTCAGCATGTTTTGTTGTAGCCTCTGTTATTGGTTATGGTGAGAGGTTTTCATGTTTTGTTGTATCCTCTGTTATTGGTAATGGTGAAAGGTTAGCATGTTTTGTTGTAGCCTCTGTTATTGGTAATTATGAGAGGTTAGCATGTTTTGTTGTAGCCTCTGTTATTGGTAATGGTGAGAGGTTAGCATGTTTTGTTGTAGCCTCTGTTATTGGTAATGGTGAGAGGTTAGTATGCTTTGTTGTAGCCTCTGTTATTGGTAATGGTGAGAGGTCAGCATGTTTTGTTGTAGCCTCTGTTATTGGTTATGGTGAGAGGTTTTCATGTTTTGTTGTATCCTCTGTTATTGGTAATGGTGAAAGGTTAGCATGTTTTGTTGTAGCCTCTGTTATTGGTAATGGTGTGAGGTTAGAGTGTTGTGTTGTATCCTCTGTTATTGGTAATGGTGAGAGGTTATCATGTTTTGTTGTAGCCTCTGTTATTGGTAATGGTGAGAGGTTAGTATGTTTTGTTGTAGCCTCTGTTATTGGTAATGGTGAGAGGTTAGCATGTTTTGTTGTATCCTCTGTTATTGGTAATAGTGAGAGGTTAGCATGTTTTGTTGTATCCTCTGTTATTGATAATGGTGAGAGGTTAGCATGTTTTGTTGTAATCTCTGTTATTGGTAAAGGTGAGAGGTTAGCATGTTTGTTGTAGCCTCTGTTATTGGTAATGGTGAGAGGTTAGCATGTTTTGTTGTAGCCTCTGTTATTGGTAATGTTGAGAGGTTAGCATGTTTTGTTGTAGTCTGCTATTGGTAATGGTGAGAGGTTAGCATGTTTTGTTGTAGCCTCTGTTATTGGTAATGGTGAGAGGTTAGTATGTTTTTTTGTATCCTCTGTTATTGGTAATGGTGAGAGGTTAGCATGTTTTGTTGTAGCCTCTGTTATTGGTAATGGTGTGAGGTTAGAGTGTTGTGTTGTATCCTCTGTTATTGGTAATGGTGAGAGGTTAGTATGTTTTGTTGTAGCCTCTGTTATTGGTAATGGTGAGAGGTTAGTATGTTTTGTTGTAGCCTCTGTTATTGGTAATGGTGAGAGGTTAGCATGTTTTGTTGTATCCTCTGTTATTGGTAATAGTGAGAGGTTAGCATGTTTTGTTGTATCCTCTGTTATTGATAATGGTGAGAGGTTAGCATGTTTTGTTGTAATCTCTGTTATTGGTAAAGGTGAGAGGTTAGCATGTTTGTTGTAGCCTCTGTTATTGGTAATGGTGAGAGGTTAGCATGTTTTGTTGTAGCCTCTGTTATTGGTAATGTTGAGAGGTTAGCATGTTTTGTTGTAGTCTGCTATTGGTAATGGTGAGAGGTTAGCATGTTTTGTTGTAGCCTCTGTTATTGGTAATGGTGAGAGGTTAGTATGTTTTTTTGTATCCTCTGTTATTGGTAATGGTGAGAGGTTAGCGTGTTTTGTTGTAGCCTCTGTTATTGGTAATGGTGAGAGGTTAGCATGTTTTGTTGTAGTCTGTTATTGGTAATGGTGAGAGGTTAGTATGCTTTGTTGTAGCCTCTGTTATTGGTAATGGTGAGAGGTCAGCATGTTTTGTTGTAGCCTCTGTTATTGGTTATGGTGAGAGGTTTTCATGTTTTGTTGTATCCTCTGTTATTGGTAATGGTGAAAGGTTAGCATGTTTTGTTGTAGCCTCTGTTATTGGTAATGGTGTGATGTTAGAGTGTTGTGTTGTATCCTCTGTTATTGGTAATGGTGAGAGGTTAGCATGTTTTGTTGTAGCCTCTGTTATTGGTAATGGTGAGAGGTTAGTATGTTTTGTTGTAGCCTCTGTTATTGGTAATGGTGAGAGGTTAGCATGTTTTGTTGTAGTCTCTGTTATTGGTAATGGTGAGAGGTTAGCATGTTTTGTTGTAGTCTCTGTTATTGATAATGGTGAGAGGTTAGCATGTTTTGTTGTATTCTCTGTTATTGGTAAAGGTGAGAGGTTAGCATGTTTTGTTGTAGCCTCTGTTATTGGTAATGGTGAGAGGTTAGCATGTTTTGTTGTAGCCTCTGTTATTGGTAATGGTGAGAGGTTAGCATGTTTTGTTGTAGTCTGTTATTGGTAATTGTGAGAGGTTAGTATGTTTTGTTGTAGCCTCTGTTATTGGTAATGGTGAGAGGTTAGTATGCTTTGTTGTAGCCTCTGTTATTGGTAATGGTGAGAGGTCAGCATGTTTTGTTGTAGCCTCTGTTATTGGTTATGGTGAGAGGTTTTCATGTTTTGTTGTATCCTCTGTTATTGGTAATGGTGAAAGGTTAGCATGTTTTGTTGTAGCCTCTGTTATTGGTAATGATGAGAGGTTAGCATGTTTTGTTGTAGCCTCTGTTATTGGTAATGGTGAGAGGTTAGCATGTTTTGTTGTAGCCTCTGTTATTGGTAATGGTGAGAGGTTAGTATGCTTTGTTGTAGCCTCTGTTATTGGTAATGGTGAGAGGTCAGCATGTTTTGTTGTAGCCTCTGTTATTGGTTATGGTGAGAGGTTTTCATGTTTTGTTGTATCCTCTGTTATTGGTAATGGTGAAAGGTTAGCATGTTTTGTTGTAGCCTCTGTTATTGGTAATGGTGTGAGGTTAGAGTGTTGTGTTGTATCCTCTGTTATTGGTAATGGTGAGAGGTTATCATGTTTTGTTGTAGCCTCTGTTATTGGTAATGGTGAGAGGTTAGTATGTTTTGTTGTAGCCTCTGTTATTGGTAATGGTGAGAGGTTAGCATGTTTTGTTGTATCCTCTGTTATTGGTAATAGTGAGAGGTTAGCATATTTTGTTGTATCCTCTGTTATTGATAATGGTGAGAGGTTAGCATGTTTTGTTGTAATCTCTGTTATTGGTAAAGGTGAGAGGTTAGCATGTTTGTTGTAGCCTCTGTTATTGGTAATGGTGAGAGGTTAGCATGTTTTGTTGTAGCCTCTGTTATTGGTAATGTTGAGAGGTTAGCATGTTTTGTTGTAGTCTGCTATTGGTAATGGTGAGAGGTTAGCATGTTTTGTTGTAGCCTCTGTTATTGGTAATGGTGAGAGGTTAGTATGTTTTTTTGTATCCTCTGTTATTGGTAATGGTGAGAGGTTAGCATGTTTTGTTGTAGCCTCTGTTATTGGTAATGGTGAGAGGTTAGCATGTTTTGTTGTAGTCTGTTATTGGTAATGGTGAGAGGTTAGTATGCTTTGTTGTAGCCTCTGTTATTGGTAATGGTGAGAGGTCAGCATGTTTTGTTGTAGCCTCTGTTATTGGTTATGGTGAGAGGTTTTCATGTTTTGTTGTATCCTCTGTTATTGGTAATGGTGAAAGGTTAGCATGTTTTGTTGTAGCCTCTGTTATTGGTAATGGTGTGATGTTAGAGTGTTGTGTTGTATCCTCTGTTATTGGTAATGGTGAGAGGTTAGCATGTTTTGTTGTAGCCTCTGTTATTGGTAATGGTGAGAGGTTAGTATGTTTTGTTGTAGCCTCTGTTATTGGTAATGGTGAGAGGTTAGCATGTTTTGTTGTAGTCTCTGTTATTGGTAATGGTGAGATGTTAGCATGTTTTGTTGTAGTCTCTGTTATTGATAATGGTGAGAGGTTAGCATGTTTTATTGTGGTCTCTGTTATTGGTAATGGTGAGAGGTTTTCATGTTTTGTTGTATCCTCTGTTATTGGTAATGGTGAAAGGTTAGCATGTTTTGTTGTAGCCTCTGTTATTGGTAATGGTGTGAGGTTAGAGTGTTGTGTTGTATCCTCTGTTATTGGTAATGGTGAGAGGTTATCATGTTTTGTTGTAGCCTCTGTTATTGGTAATGGTGAGAGGTTAGTATGTTTTGTTGTAGCCTCTGTTATTGGTAATGGTGAGAGGTTAGCATGTTTTGTTGTATCCTCTGTTATTGGTAATAGTGAGAGGTTAGCATGTTTTGTTGTATCCTCTGTTATTGATAATGGTGAGAGGTTAGCATGTTTTGTTGTAATCTCTGTTATTGGTAAAGGTGAGAGGTTAGCATGTTTGTTGTAGCCTCTGTTATTGGTAATGGTGAGAGGTTAGCATGTTTTGTTGTAGCCTCTGTTATTGGTAATGTTGAGAGGTTAGCATGTTTTGTTGTAGTCTGCTATTGGTAATGGTGAGAGGTTAGAATGTTTTGTTGTAGCCTCTGTTATTGGTAATGGTGAGAGGTTAGTATGTTTTTTTGTATCCTCTGTTATTGGTAATGGTGAGAGGTTAGCATGTTTTGTTGTAGCCTCTGTTATTGGTAATGGTGAGAGGTTAGCATGTTTTGTTGTAGTCTGTTATTGGTAATGGTGAGAGGTTAGTATGCTTTGTTGTAGACTCTGTTATTGGTAATGGTGAGAGGTCAGCATGTTTTGTTGTAGCCTCTGTTATTGGTTATGGTGAGAGGTTTTCATGTTTTGTTGTATCCTCTGTTATTGGTAATGGTGAAAGGTTAGCATGTTTTGTTGTAGCCTCTGTTATTGGTAATGGTGTGATGTTAGAGTGTTGTGTTGTATCCTCTGTTATTGGTAATGGTGAGAGGTTAGCATGTTTTGTTGTAGCCTCTGTTATTGGTAATGGTGAGAGGTTAGTATGTTTTGTTGTAGCCTCTGTTATTGGTAATGGTGAGAGGTTAGCATGTTTTGTTGTAGTCTCTGTTATTGGTAATGGTGAGAGGTTAGCATGTTTTGTTGTAGTCTCTGTTATTGATAATGGTGAGAGGTTAGCATGTTTTGTTGTAATCTCTGTTATTGGTAAAGGTGAGAGGTTAGCATGTTTTGTTGTAGCCTCTGTTATTGGTAATGGTGAGAGGTTAGCATGTTTTGTTGTAGCCTCTGTTATTGGTAATGGTGAGAGGTTAGCATGTTTTGTTGTAGTCTGTTATTGGTAATTGTGAGAGGTTAGTATGTTTTGTTGTAGCCTCTGTTATTGGTAATGGTGAGAGGTTAGTATGCTTTGTTGTAGCCTCTGTTATTGGTAATGGTGAGAGGTCAGCATGTTTTGTTGTAGCCTCTGTTATTGGTTATGGTGAGAGGTTTTCATGTTTTGTTGTATCCTCTGTTATTGGTAATGGTGAAAGGTTAGCATGTTTTGTTGTAGCCTCTGTTATTGGTAATTATGAGAGGTTAGCATGTTTTGTTGTAGCCTCTGTTATTGGTAATGGTGAGAGGTTAGCATGTTTTGTTGTAGCCTCTGTTATTGGTAATGGTGAGAGGTTAGTATGCTTTGTTGTAGCCTCTGTTATTGGTAATGGTGAGAGGTCAGCATGTTTTGTTGTAGCCTCTGTTATTGGTTATGGTGAGAGGTTTTCATGTTTTGTTGTATCCTCTGTTATTGGTAATGGTGAAAGGTTAGCATGTTTTGTTGTAGCCTCTGTTATTGGTAATGGTGTGAGGTTAGAGTGTTGTGTTGTATCCTCTGTTATTGGTAATGGTGAGAGGTTATCATGTTTTGTTGTAGCCTCTGTTATTGGTAATGGTGAGAGGTTAGTATGTTTTGTTGTAGCCTCTGTTATTGGTAATGGTGAGAGGTTAGCATGTTTTGTTGTATCCTCTGTTATTGGTAATAGTGAGAGGTTAGCATGTTTTGTTGTATCCTCTGTTATTGATAATGGTGAGAGGTTAGCATGTTTTGTTGTAATCTCTGTTATTGGTAAAGGTGAGAGGTTAGCATGTTTGTTGTAGCCTCTGTTATTGGTAATGGTGAGAGGTTAGCATGTTTTGTTGTAGCCTCTGTTATTGGTAATGTTGAGAGGTTAGCATGTTTTGTTGTAGTCTGCTATTGGTAATGGTGAGAGGTTAGCATGTTTTGTTGTAGCCTCTGTTATTGGTAATGGTGAGAGGTTAGTATGTTTTTTTGTATCCTCTGTTATTGGTAATGGTGAGAGGTTAGCATGTTTTGTTGTAGCCTCTGTTATTGGTAATGGTGAGAGGTTAGCATGTTTTGTTGTAGTCTGTTATTGGTAATGGTGAGAGGTTAGTATGCTTTGTTGTAGCCTCTGTTATTGGTAATGGTGAGAGGTCAGCATGTTTTGTTGTAGCCTCTGTTATTGGTTATGGTGAGAGGTTTTCATGTTTTGTTGTATCCTCTGTTATTGGTAATGGTGAAAGGTTAGCATGTTTTGTTGTAGCCTCTGTTATTGGTAATGGTGTGATGTTAGAGTGTTGTGTTGTATCCTCTGTTATTGGTAATGGTGAGAGGTTAGCATGTTTTGTTGTAGCCTCTGTTATTGGTAATGGTGAGAGGTTAGTATGTTTTGTTGTAGCCTCTGTTATTGGTAATGGTGAGAGGTTAGCATGTTTTGTTGTAGTCTCTGTTATTGGTAATGGTGAGAGGTTAGCATGTTTTGTTGTAGTCTCTGTTATTGATAATGGTGAGAGGTTAGCATGTTTTGTTGTAATCTCTGATGATGAATAGATATGGAAGGTTTCAGGACACTGATGTATCTGAAAATGTTGAAAAAATATACTGCCACTATTTTCACCACCAAAGAATAGCAGTGTGATTTTAATATGATTTGACTCTTTGCAGGCTGTCAGGCTGTCTAGTCACAGAGGAAGGCTGTGCTTCTCTGGTCTCAGCTCTGAGGTCAAACCCCTCACACCTGAGAGAGCTGGACCTGAGCTACAATCACCCAGGAGACTCAGGAGTCAGACTGCTCTCTGCTGGACTGGAGGATCCACACTGCAGACTGGAGAAACTCAAGTATGTAGAGGGTTAATGTCAATGTTCATATCAGACATGTTGAACTTATCAGGCTGGTTAAGACAAACATTCTGACCACCACTTGGACAGAATTATCTGGACAATGTTGTGTGTGTGCTTGTGTGTCCAGTGTGTGAGTTCAGGTGTATCCCTCAATGACTGTCTGTTCTTCTGCTTACCGCTACAGTGTGGAACATGGTGGAGAGAACAGAATAAAACCTGGGCTTAGAAAATGTGAGTGTTGACTGATGTGAAGAATATGACTAAGAATAAGTCTTAATTCAAGTTAAGCCAAAGTGTGTGTGTGTGTGTGTGTGTGTGTGTGTGTGTGTGTGTGTGTGTGTGTGTGTGTAATTAATGGTAATAAGTGTGTTTTATATTACCTTACAGTATAACATATGATCATTCAACAAGTCTCAAGTTACCTTAACTTCTCCTTTTGATACCTAGAAACATCTACATTAAATTAATTAGTGAAAAGTGAATTAACATTCTAATGTGAATGATGATGATTTCTAATATTGTGTCTGGTTTCATCCATCAGATGTCTGTGATCTCACCCTGGACCCAAACACAGTAAACAGACGCCTCTCTCTGTCTGAGGAGAACAGAAAGGTGACATGTAGGAGAGAGAAGCAGCCGTATCCTGATCACCCAGAGAGATTTGAGGACTGGAAACAGGTGCTGTGTAGAGAGGGTCTGACTGGGCGCTGTTACTGGGAGGGAGAGTGGATTGGGGAAGGGGCTGTTATAGGAGTGACATATAAAGGAATCAACAGGAGAGGAAGAGGATGGGGTGAGGACTGTTGTCTTGGATACAATGACAAGTCCTGGAGTCTGGTCTGCAATGACAACAGTTACTCTGCCTATCACAATAATAATCTCACTACCATAGACGTCCCCTCCTCCAGCTCCCACAGAGTAGGAATGTATCTGGACTGGCCAGCCGGCACTCTGTCCTTCTATAGAGCCTCCTCTGACACACTGACCCACCTGATCACATTCACCTCCACATTCACTGAGCCCATCTATCCTGGGTTTGGGGTTTCTTTTGATGGCGACTCGGTGTCTCTGTGTCTGTAAATAATAAATAAATAATAATAATATACACACACACACACACACACACACACACACTGAAACACACTGGACACACACTGGACAGACACACACACACACACACACATACTTGACTGAAACACACTGGACACACACACTGGACAGACACACACACACACACACACACACACACACACACACTTGACTGAAACACACTGGACACACACACTGGACAGACACACACACACACAAACACACACTTGACTGAAACAAACTGGACACACACACTGGACAGACACACACACACACACACACACACACTGGACTGAAACACACAGGACACACACACACACTGGACTGAAACACACTGGACACACACTGGACAGACACACACACACACACTGGACTGAAAAACACTGGACACAAACACAAACTGGACACACACACACACACACACACACTGGACACACACATTGGAAACACACACACACACACACAGGACACACACACACAGAAAACACACACACAGATACTGGACACACACACACACACACAGGACACACACAAACACTAGGACACACAAACACTAGGACACACACACACATACATTTGAAACACACACACACACAAACACACACACACACACACACACACACACACACACACACTGGACACATACACAGGACACATACACAGGACAAACACACACACACACACAAACACACACTGGACAGATACACACACAGAACACACACACACTGGAAAAACACAAAGACACAAAGACACACACTGACGCACACACACTGGACACACACACTGGACACACACACATAAAACACACACTCACACACTGGACACACACACTGGACATACACACATACAGGACACACACACAGAAAACAGACACACACAAACACACACTGAACACTCAGGGGACACACACACACAAACACTGGACACACAAACACACTGGAAACACACACACATACAAACACTGGACACACAAACACACTGGACACAAACACGCACACACAGGTCACATACACAAACACTGGACACACACTGGACACACAAACACACACACCAACACTATGACACACACACACACTGGACACACAAACATACACACACACTCTGGAAACATAGACAGGACACACACACACACACATATGGGACACACACTGGACACACACACACACACACACACACTCACACACTGGACACACACACAATGGACACACACACACACACACACACACACTGGACGGTAACACAATGGACACACACACTGGACACACACACACACACACACACACTGGACACACACATTGGAAACACACACACACACACAGGACACACACACACAGAAAACACACACACAGATACTGGACACACACACACACACACACACAAGACACACACAAACACTAGGACACACAAACACTAGGACACACACACACATACATTTGAAACACACACACACACAAACACACACACACACACACACACACACACACACACACACACACTGGACACATACACAGGACACATACACAGGACAAACACACACACACACACAAACACACACTGGACAGATACACACACAGAACACACACACACTGGAAAAACACAAAGACACAAAGACACACACTGACGCACACACACTGGACACACACACTGGACACACACACATAACACACACACTCACACACTGGACACACACACTGGACATACACACATACAGGACACACACACAGAAAACAGACACACACAAACACACACTGAACACTCAGGGGACACACACACACAAACACTGGACACACACACACATACAAACACTGGACACACAAACACACTGGACACAAACACGCACACACAGGTCACATACACAAACACTGGACACACACTGGACACACAAACACACACACCAACACTATGACACACACACACACTGGACACACAAACATACACACACACTCTGGAAACATAGACAGGACACACACACACACACATATGGGACACACACTGGACACACACACACACACACACACACTCACACACTGGACACACACACAATGGACACACACACACACACACACACACACACACTGGACGGTAACACAATGGACACACACACTGGACACACACAAACATACACACACACACACACTCTGGAAACATAGACAGGACACACACACTGGACACACACACACAAACACACACTGGACACACACATATGGGACACACACACACACACACACACATACACACTCACACACTGGACATACACACACTGGACACAAACACACAGGAAACACACTCACTGGACACACACACACACTGGACACACACACACACACTGAGACACACACACTGGACACACATACAATGGACACACACTGGACACACACACCAGCACAAACACACACACAAACACACACTGGACAGACACACACACACACACTGGACACACACACACACACTGAGACACACACACACACACTGAGACACACACACACACACACATACACAGACACTGGACACACACTGGACACACAAACACACACAGATACTGGACACACACACACAAACACTATGACACACACACACACACTGGACACACAAACATACACACACACACACTCTGGAAACATAGACAGGACACACACACACTGGACACACACACACACAAACACACACATATGGGACACACACTGGACACACACACACACACACACACACACACACACTGGACACACACACAATGGACACACACACACACACACACACATACAAACTCACACACTGGATGGACACACAATGGACACACACACACTGGACACACACAAACATACACACACACACACACTCTGGAAACATAGACAGGACACACACACACTGGACACACACACACAAACACACACTGGACACACATATATGGGACACACACACACACACACACACATACACACTCACACACTGGACATACACACACTGGACACAAACACACAGGAAACACACTCACTGGACAGACACACACACACACTGGACACACACACACACACACTGAGACACACACACACACACTGAGACAGACACACACACACTGGACACACACACACTGGACACACACACACTGGACACACACACACTGGACACACACACACTGGACACACACACACACACTGGACACACACTCACACACTGGACACACACTCACACACTGGACACACACACCAGCACAAACACACACACACACAGCGGACACACACACAATCACACACAGGACACACACACACTTGACACACACACACTGGACACAAACACACAGGAAACACACTCACTGGACACACACACCAACACAAACACACACACACACATACACACTCACACACTGGACATACACACACTGGACACAAACACACAGGAAACACACTCACTGGACAGACACACACACACACTGGACACACACACACACACACTGAGACACACACACACACACTGAGACAGACACACACACACTGGACACACACACACTGGACACACACACACTGGACACACACACACTGGACACACACACACTGGACACACACACACACACTGGACACACACTCACACACTGGACACACACTCACACACTGGACACACACACCAGCACAAACACACACACACACAGCGGACACACACACAATCACACACAGGACACACACACACTTGACACACACACACTGGACACAAACACACAGGAAACACACTCACTGGACACACACACCAACACAAACACACACACACACATACACACTCACACACTGGACATACACACACTGGACACAAACACACAGGAAACACACTCACTGGACAGACACACACACACACTGGACACACACACACACACACTGAGACACACACACACACACTGAGACAGACACACACACACTGGACACACACACACTGGACACACACACACTGGACACACATACACTGGACACACACACACTGGACACACACACACACACTGGACACACACTCACACACTGGACACACACTCACACACTGGACACACACACCAGCACAAACACACACACACACAGCGGACACACACACAATCACACACAGGACACACACACACTTGACACACACACACTGGACACAAACACACAGGAAACACACTCACTGGACACACACACCAACACAAACACACACACACACACTGAGACACACACACACACACTGGACACACACTCACACACTGGACACACACTCACACACTGAGACACACACACCAGCACAAACACACACACACACAGCGGACACACACACAATCACACACAGGACACACACACACTTGACACACACACACTGGACACAAACACACAGGAAACACACTCACTGGACACACACACCAACACAAACACACACACACACATACACACTCACACACTGGACATACACACACTGGACACAAACACACAGGAAACACACTCACTGGACACACACACCAACACAAACACACACACACACACTGAGACACACACACACACACTGGACACACACTCACACACTGGACACACACTCACACACTGGACACACACACCAGCACAAACACACACACACACAGCGGACACACACACAATCACACACAGGACACACACACACTTGACACACACACACTGGACACAAACACACAGGAAACACACTCACTGGACACACACACCAACACAAACACACACACACACATACACACTCACACACTGGACATACACACACTGGACACAAACACACAGGAAACACACTCACTGGACACACACACACACACTGGACACACACACACACACCAACACAAACACAGAACAGCTTTTTCACTGATTTTACCACTTTGCATTTTTTATGATACATTTTACTGTTTGTGTTTGTACCACAGGAGGTTGGTGGGACCTTAATTGGGGAGGACAGGCTTGTAATGGCTGGAGGGGAATAAGTGGAATGGTATCAAACACGTGGTTTCCATGTGTTCCATTTCATTCACTCTGTTCCAGACATTATTATGAGCCGTCCTCCCCTCACCAGCCTCCTCTGGTATGTACTGTCCTATATGTGAGAGAGCTCCAACAAGGAATTACAATGTATGTATTACTTTTAATACCTGCAAATGGCAAATAAACTACTAGAACTCCTTATGAATGTCTGCAGCCGACTAGACTGTTGGCGTCTGACAAGAGGTGAAAATATTACAGGAATATTCTGCAAATGTTGATGAAGACGTCACTCAATCCACCCAAAACAACATGCAGTCTTTCCACAAGACTCCCATGAAGTTATAGTGTGACGTTATGGGTTGACGTTAAAGTAACATTCTCAGAACATACTGCACTTGTTTTATACTGTTTTAGATGGATCCTCTGTTTATCATCTTGTTTTATACTGTTTTAGATGGATCCTCTGTTTATCATCTTGTTTTATACTGTTTTAGATGGATCCTCTGTTTATCATCTTGTTTTATACTGTTTTAGATGGATCCTCTGTTTATCATCTTGTTTTATACTGTTTTAGATGGATCCTCTGTTTATCATCTTGTTTTATACTGTTTTAGATGGATCCTCTGTTTAAACATTTAAACTCTAACAATAACACTGTTAAAATACCAATGTGATCATTTGTTGTGTGTTATATATGGACATACGCTCCATAGTTGTACTTGTATACAAGGATATATTGTACTTTTCATAATTAAACATAATTGAATCAAGAAAAAGCCTGTTCATTGTGAAAACAGTTGGGTTCGATTCTTCATTGCCTCTGCCAGTCACAGGTTGATGTTTGTCATGAATCTTGACCTGGAGCCAGAACTGTGTGATTTCCTCTAGACATGCCAGCTACAAAGTCAAAATTGGCTGTGGAAAATAATGTTGTTTTATGGTCTTAATTTAAGAGAAGGATTAGCAGTGTGGTCAGGGTTAAGGTTAGAATTAAAATCTGATTGTATTACTTTGTGCCTGTGCCAACTAGTGACCTCTTTGCTGAACTGCCTCCAGGGCAAGATTCATGACAGTAAATGCCAACCTGCCTCCCAGTCATCCCCTCCTTATCTTTACAAGGCTGCAGAACATACACGCTAGTGATGTGTGGGTTCTCTCATAACCCTCAGTCCCCAGGTGGGTAGATGGCAGGTTGAATAAAGAGAAGCTAGTGATGTGGGGTTCTCTCATAACCCTCAGTCCCCAGGTGGGTAGATGGCAGGTTGAATAAAGAGAAGCTAGTGATGTGGGGGTTCTCTCATAACCCTCAGTCCCCAGGTGGGTAGATGGCAGGTTGAATAAAGAGAAGCTAGTGATGTGGGGGTTCTCTCATAACCCTCAGTCCCCAGGTGGGTAGATGGCAGGTTGAATAAAGAGAAGCTAGTGATGTGGGGGTACTCTCATAACCCTCAGTCCCCAGGTGGGTAGATGGCAGGTTGAATAAAGAGAAGCTAGTGATGTGGGGGTTCTCTCATAACCCTCAGTCCCCAGGTGGGTAGATGACAGGTTGAATAAAGAGAAGCTAGTGATGTGGGGTTCTCTCATAACCCTCAGTCCCCAGGTGGGTAGATGACAGGTTGAATAAAGAGAAGCTAGTGATGTAGGGGTTCTCTCATAACCCTCAGTCCCCAGGTGGGTAGATGGCAGGTTGAATAAAGAGAAGCTAGTGATGTGGGGGTTCTCTCATAACCCTCAGTCCCCAGGTGGGTAGATGGCAGGTTGAATAAAGAGAAGCTAGTGATGTGGGGGTACTCTCATAACCCTCAGTCCCCAGGTGGGTAGATGGCAGGTTGAATAAAGAGAAGCTAGTGATGTGGGGGTTCTCTCATAACCCTCAGTCCCCAGGTGGGTAGATGGCAGGTTGAATAAAGGGAAGCTAGTGATGTGGGGGTTCTCTCATAACCCTCAGTCCCCAGGTGGGTAGATGGCAGGTTGAATAAAGGGAAGCTAGTGATGTGGGGGTTCTCTCATAACCCTCAGTCCCCAGGTGGGTAGATGGCAGGTTGAATAAAGAGAAGCTAGTGATGTGGGGGTTCTCTCATAACCCTCAGTCCCCAGGTGGGTAGATGGCAGGTTGAATAAAGAGAAGCTAGTGATGTGGGGGTTCTCTCATAACCCTCAGTCCCCAGGTGGGTAGATGGCAGGTTGAATAAAGAGAAGCTAGTGATGTGGGGGTTCTCTCATAACCCTCAGTCTCCAGGTGGTAGATGGCAGGTTGAATAAAGAGAAGCTAGTGATGTGGGGGTTCTCTCATAACCCTCAGTCCCCAGGTGGGTAGATGGCAGGTTGAATAAAGAGAAGCTAGTGATGTGGGGGTTCTCTCATAACCCTCAGTCCCCAGGTGGGTAGATGACAGGTTGTATAAAGAGAAGCTAGTGATGTGGGGGTTCTCTCATAACCCTCAGTCCCCAGGTGGGTAGATGGCAGGTTGAATAAAGAGAAGCTAGTGATGTGGGGGTTCTCTCATAACCCTCAGTCCCCAGGTGGGTAGATGACAGGTTGAATAAAGAGAAGCTAGTGATGTGGGGTTTCTCTCATAACCCTCAGTCTCCAGGTGGTAGATGGCAGGTTGAATAAAGAGAAGCTAGTGATGTGGGGGTTCTCTCATAACCCTCAGTCCCCAGGTGGGTAGATGACAGGTTGTATAAAGAGAAGCTAGTGATGTGGGGGTTCTCTCATAACCCTCAGTCCCCAGGTGGGTAGATGGCAGGTTGAATAAAGAGAAGCTAGTGATGTGGGGGTTCTCTCATAACCCTCAGTCCCCAGGTGGGTAGATGACAGGTTGAATAAAGAGAAGCTAGTGATGTGGGGTTTCTCTCATAACCCTCAGTCTCCAGGTGGTAGATGGCAGGTTGAATAAAGAGAAGCTAGTGATGTGGGGGTTCTCTCATAACCCTCAGTCCCCAGGTGGGTAGATGACAGGTTGAATAAAGAGAAGCTAGTGATGTGGGGGTTCTCTCATAACCCTCAGTCCCCAGGTGGGTAGATGGCAGGTTGAATAAAGAGAAGCTAGTGATGTGTGGGTTCTCTCATAACCCTCAGTCCCCAGGTGGGTAGATGGCAGGTTGAATAAAGAGAAGCTAGTGATGTGGGGGTTCTCTCATAACCCTCAGTCCCCAGGTGGGTAGATGGCAGGTTGAATAAAGAGAAGCTAGTGATGTGGGGGTTCTCTCATAACCCTCATAACCCTCAGTCCCCAGGTGGGTAGTTGTCAGGTTGAATAAAGAGAAGCTAGTGATGTGGGGGTTCTCTCATTACCCTCAGTCCCCAGGTGGGTAGATGGCAGGTTGAATAAAGAGAAGCTAGTGATGTGGGGGTTCTCTCATAACCCTCATAACCCTCAGTCCCCAGGTGGGTAGATGGCAGGTTGAATAAAGAGAAGCTAGTGATGTGGGGGTTCTCTCATAACCCTCAGTCCCCAGGTGGGTAGATTGCAGGTTGTATAAAGAGAAGCTAGTGATGTGGGGGTTCTCTCATAACCCTCAGCCCCCAGGTGGGTAGATGGCAGGTTGAATAAAGATAAAACAATAGGCTACATAACAAAATCCATGAATGTATAAAACAATAAGGACACCTTTCTTTCCATGACAGACTGACCAGGTGAATCCAGGTGAAAGCTATGATTCCTTATTTGTCAATTGTAGATGAAAGGGAGGAGAAAGGTGAACTTTTTATGGCTGCAGGGGCAGTATTGAGTAGCTTGGATGAAAAGGTGCCCATTGTAAACGGCCAGCTCCTCAGTCTCAGTTGCTAATATATGCATTATATTATTGTTATTGGATAGAAAACACTCTAAAGTTTCCAAAACGGTCAAAATATTGTCTGTGAGTATTGTCTGTGAGTTATACAGAACTGATATTGCAGTAGAAACCCTGAGGAAAATCTAAACAGGAAGTGGCTTCTATTTTCCAAAGCCTCCCTTTGCTCCATTGTTATGGATATGAACCGGTTTCCTTTTCCTATCGCTTCCCCAAAGCTGTCAACAGTCTTCATACATAGTTTCAGGCTTTTATTTTGAAAAATGTTGTGTAACTGGGAGTCTCGTGAGTGAACATCCGAAGATCATCTAAGGTAAATTTTTAATTTGATTGCTTTTCTGATTTTCGTGATCGATCTACCTGATGCTAACTGTAACTAATGTTTTATCGTGCGATCGATAAACTTACACAAACGCTGGGATTGCTTTCGCTGTATAATTTCAAAATCTGACACGACAGGTGGATTAACAAAAGGCTAAACTGTGTTTTCCTATATTGCACTTGTGATTTCATTAATATAAATATTTGTAGTAATATTTATTGTACGTAGCGCTATGCTATTCAGCGGTTGTTGATGACACTTATCCCGATATCGGGATTGCAGCCATAAAAAGTTAATGCAACCGCTGTGTCAGATTTCAAAAAAACTTTACGGAAAAAGCAAACCATGCAATAATCTGAGACGGCGCTCAGATATAAACAACATTTCTCCGCCATGTTGGAGTCAACAGAAATACGAAATTACATCATAAATATTCCCTTACCTTTGATGATCTTCATCATAATGCACTCACAGGAATCCTAGTTCCACAATAAATTGTTTGTTTTTTCGATAATGGCCATTAATTATGTACAAGTAGCTACTTTTGCTACACATGTCCAAACGCTTGCGCAGGTCCAGGCGAAAACTTCATAAAGTTATATTACTGGTCGACTAAACTTCTCAAACTAAGTAGAGAATCAATCTTCAAGATGTTGTTATCATAAATATTCAATAACGTTCCAACCGGAGAATTCCTTTGTGTCTACAGAAGTAAGGCGATATCATGTGGAATGCGCATGATCAGGAACTGGCTCTCTGCCAGACCACTGACTCAAACACCTCCCATCCAGCCCCACATCACAGTAGAGGCTTCATTCAACGTTCTACAAACTGTTGACATCTAGTGGAAGGTGTAGGCAGTGCAAACAGATCCATATCTTACTGGGATTTGAATAGGCAATGAGTTGAAAATCGACCAGCCTCAGAATACTCACTTCCTGTTTGGATTTTTTCTCAGGTGTTTGCCTGCAATATGAGTTCTGTTATACTCACAGACATCATTCAAACAGGTTTAGAAACGTATATATAAAACGAGTGTTTTATATCCAATAGTAATAATAATATGCATATATTAGCATCTGGGACAGAGAAGGAGGCAGTTCACTCTGGGCACGCTATTCATCCAAAGTGAAAATGCTGCCCCCTATCCTAGAGAAGTTTTAAAGAAGGATTTTTAACCTGTCTACGATATTGGTTCCCAATTGGGAATCAACCCTCCCACGTTCAGCTGAAACGGTGGCGCATGGAACGCAAAAATATTCTTAAAAATATTTAACCTCCACACATTAACAAGTCCAATGGCTCAAATTAAAGATAAACACCTTGTTCATCTAGCCAGCAAGTCAGATTTCTAAAATGTTTTACGGCGAAAACATAGTACATATTTATGTCAAACCACCACCAGACACAGCTCATTTGAATAGCCAAAACATGCTATCAAAAAAACGCAGGATTAAAAAATAAATCATTCACTAACCTTTTGAAAATCTTCATCAGATGACAGTAATAGGACATGTTACACAGTACATTTTTTTTTTTTCAATAATATGCCATTTATATCCATAAATGTCCATTTACATTGAGTTCATGGTCAGAAATTACTCAAAAATGTCCGCAGGAAATCTAGGTAGCGCGGCAAGATAACGTAAATAGACATCATAAACTTTGACTAAATATACATGTTCTACATATAGTTAGAAAGATACACTGCTTCTTTATGCAACCGCTTTGTTACATTTATTTTTAACGTTACAGAAATCGCACACTATTCAATATGCTGAGACGGCGCTCAGATACAAGCTACATTTCTCAGTAATGTTGGAGTCGACAGAAACACAGATTTAAGCATAAATATTCCCTTACCTTTGATGGTCTTCGTTCAGAATGTTGTGGAAGGCTTCATACTTACCCAATACATAGTTTGGTTTCAAGTCTTGCGTCTTTGTATTAGCTACTGCTAATAACATCAGCTGAAATGCACCCAAAATGTCCTCTGGTCCGGAAAAGTTGCGCATCAAAACTTCAAAATTACATATTATATGTCGACTAAACAGGTCAGACTAAGTGCAGAAGCAAGCTTTATGATGTTTTTAACACACAAAACAAATTTCAATTCAATCGGCCATCGTCTGTCCTTCTCTTGAGTGCTGGAACAAAGGAATGGCCGTGACCAATTCGCGCCCTAACGCACAGGTTTTTTTCTCGTGGCACTTACTCAAATCACTCCCATAGGGCCAATTTTTGCGGGATTTGAACGATTAAAAGCTCTACTGAATGAGGACATCTAGTGGAAGACAAAGTCTCCCCAGAATCATAGCTGGTTGGGAAGGGTGGGGGCGATGACGTCAAAGTTGCTCCAACTTTCATGACCACAAAAACTAGTTTGGAAGAATGCCTGCCCTGTGAGTTCTGCTATACTTACAGACATAATTCCAACGGTTTTAGAAGCTTTAGAGTGTTTTCTATCCAATAATAATTATTATATGCATATATTAGCAATTTTTGACAGATTTTTTTTTCAGTTTACTAGGGGTACCCAATCCCTCCAAAGGGGGCATATGTCTGCCATATCCTTAACAAGTTTTAACCAACTGTTTCCCTGAACAAGGCAGTTAACCCAGTGTTCCCCTGAACAAGGCAGTTAACCCACTGTTCCCCTGAACAAGGCAGTTAACCCACTGTTCCCCTAAACAAGGCAGTTAACCCACTGTTCCCCTGAACAAGGCAGTTAACCCACTGTTCCCCTGAACAAGGCAGTTAACCCACTGTTCCCCTGAACAAGGCAGTTAACCCACTGTTCCCCTGAACAAGGCAGTTAACCCACTGTTCCCCTGGACGAGGCAGTTAACCCACTGTTCCCCTGAACAAGGCAGTTAACCCACTGTTCCCCTGAACAAGGCAGTTAACCCACTGTTCCCCTGAACAAGGCAGTTAACCCACTGTTCCCCTGAACAAGGCAGTTAACCCACTGTTCCCCTGAACAAGGCAGTTAACCCACTGTTCCCCTGAACAAGGCAGTTAACCCACTGTTCCCCTGAACAAGGCAGTTAACCCACTGTTCCCCTGAACAAGGCGGTTAACCCACTGTTCCCCTGAACAAGGCGGTTAACCCACTGTTCCCCTGGACGAGGCAGTTAACCCACTGTTCCCCTGAACAAGGCAGTTAACCCACTGTTCCCCTGAACAAGGCAGTTAACCCACTGTTCCCCTGAACAAGGCAGTTAACCCACTGTTCCCCTGAACAAGGCAGTTAACCCACTGTTCCCCTGAACAAGGCAGTTAACCCACTGTTCCCCGGTAGACCGTCATTGTAATAAATATTTTTTTCTTAATTAAATGACTTGCTTAGTTAAATAAAGGTTACTTACAACAACATAATATATATATATATATACAAAAGTATGTGGACACCCCTTCAAATTTGTGGATTCGGCTATTTCAGCCACACCTGTCAGGTGTATAAAATCGAGCACACAGCCATACAGTCTCCATAGACAAACATTAGCATAGAATGGCCTTAATGAAAATCTAAGTGACTTTCAACGTGGCACAGTCATAGGATGCCAGAGAGAATAAAGTAGACGGCACGGGTCAAAGTAATTGATTTATGACCCTGTGTCATGATGACGTACACATGTCCAAATATGGGCCTCCGGCCAGGCCATCCTGTTCCTGTGGTCACGTGTTAAGAGGGTGTGTGTTATTTTATATCTATATGGCATCCTTTGAAGTAGTCATGGTGATTGATGTCTAGGGGCCTGGTTGAACTGGGGGGGTTGAGTGTTTGAACTTTTGGAACGTGTATGTCCCCCACCCCCAGTTTTATTGCCCTTATGGTTGTTATCTATGAAGCAGGAATGTGTGTGTGTGTGTGTGTGTGTGTGTGTGTGTGTGTGTGTGTGTGTGTGTGTGTGTGTGTGTGTGTGTGTGTGTGTGTGTGTGTGTCTGTGTGTGTGTGTGTGTGTGTGTTAGAAACAAGGTCCCTTGGCATTGTGTCCATTTCAAGCTTTAATTAAACAACAATTAAACAGCCATCTAAATAATGTTTCTCAGCCTAGTTTCCTATTTAGTTCTCTTTATATGTACAGGCACAGAGCTTCCAGATTGCTCCAGCCTAAGGATTTTCAGGGCCTGTACACCTGGGGAGATTAGAACCCCAAAGAAAAGATCCTAAAGGTAATTTCAGATTCAGGTTCATCATGACAGCCGCTTTATGAAAGGCCTTTAACTATGGCTAAACAGCTTCTACACAGCTCATTAATTAATGCTGTGGGATGAAATTAGGTGTTTCTAGGAGGGCTTAAACAAATCTACAGTGAAACAAACATGTACACTTTACACACATATTTATTGACTTTTAAAAAGACCACAGTAACAGGACAGAATTTGTGCAAATGCAACGAAATCTGCTAGGGGATATTAAATGTACAACAGTAGTATTCGGTAACAAGCAATACGTGTTAAACGTGTGGCACAGGCAATCATGACAGCCTCTTTATGAAAGGCCTTTAACTATGGCTAAACAGTTTTCTACACATCTTATTAATTAATGATGTGGGCATACCCAGGATTTACATGCAGGACGGTTGATCTACACAGGGAGGGAAAACTTACGGAGTTATGATGGAGCGGGCAAGCGTCTTTGAGTTGGTGAATTGGAAACGGATAATGGTCAGGGCTAACCGGACCCTTTATCTGTAAGAAATAGTAAACATTTTGGAATTATAACATGTGTTAAAATGTAGGTACTAAATATTTTGAATTAAATCACGGGTTTTAAAAATGTATCTCACGCTTTAACGATAGGGGAAGAGGGGGTTTAGGGGGGTTATTAACTTTATGGAAAACAATATTCACACTATGTGGATTATAAACATGTACATACATAGAGAGCCAACACATCAAGATCTAACAGGGATGAGGAGGGATTCATAGTACAACAGGAGGCTTCTGTAACATGTACATACATAGAGAGCCAACACATCAAGATCTAACAGGGATGAGGAGGGATTCATAGTACAACAGGAGGCTTCTGTAACATGTACATACATAGAGAGCCAACACATCAAGATCTAACAGGGATGAGTGGGGATTCATAGTACAACAGGAGGCTTCTGTAACATGTACATACATAGAGAGCCAACACATCAAGATCTAACAGGGATGAGGGGGATTCATAGTACAACAGGAGGCTTCTGTAACATGTACATACATAGAGAGCCAACACATCAAGATCTAACAGGGATGAGGAGGGATTCATAGTACAACAGGAGGCTTCTGTAACATGTACATACATAGAGAGCCAACACATCAAGATCTAACAGGGATGAGTGGGGATTCATAGTACAACAGGAGGCTTCTGTAACATGTACATACATAGAGAGCCAACACATCAAGATCTAACAGGGATGAGGGGGATTCATAGTACAACAGGAGGCTTCTGTAACATGTACATACATAGAGAGCCAACACATCAAGATCTAACAGGGATGAGTGGGGATTCATAGTACAACAGGAGGCTTCTGTAACATGTACATACATAGAGAGCCAACACATCAAGATCTAACAGGGATGAGGAGGATTCATAGTACAACAGGAGGCTTCTGTAACATGTACATACATAGAGAGCCAACACATCAAGATCTAACAGGGATGAGTGGGGATTCATAGTACAACAGGAGGCTTCTGTAACCTGCAATACGTGTTAAATATGTTTTACATACATCCACGACTGAATGGTTTCACAAACTCCCTTTAAAGGTTCTGAAAGAAAGTTGTAACAGGCCTCATTCAACAGTCTAGAGATGAACCTAGAGACACCAAAAACATCACCGTTTAGAGCAGCTTGGAGATTATTACCCATGTAAGGGGGGAGCAAAGAGCAGATTTAAACAACTCTGTACAAACCCCGACACGGGGGATGATAACTCTGACCCGTACGTCTAATGATTATTGTAGATGTTTACAACTGAGGGAGTTGACAGTAGGTCAATGAGATGTATAAAGGCAAATTGACATAACGGACCTCAAAGACCAACAGCCTACTTTATAATATAGAATGCAGGGGTGTGTACTGAACATGTAACCATTATAAAACAAAAAATGTCTCGAAACACCTCCTAGTTAGGGACAGAACGCGGAGCATATACTTTAACACTATGTTACCACAGCTTTAGCGCAAACCCACAGCCCCGAATATTTAGCTGCCAGGACAGATTTAAAAAGAGATGTGAATAAGTGAATCCCTCCTAATGGATATTTCTGAAGGCTACTGGACATAAGTGATTGGGAAGCGACTGTTAGACGTGGATTCTCAGAAGCAAACTGCGCCCTGTCCTTTACGTAGCCCTTCACGATCACACCATTTTAGGCGTAAGTCCAAATAATCACATACCCAAGAATATTTATGTAGAAAAGGCCCATGGAGTTGGTGGAATAATACTTTAATTCATGTCCATTTACTCAGCTGGGCCAGGGGCGTTTAATTAGGTCAGGTGGAAATGTCCGATAGAGATCTCAACTCCATAAAAGGAGGAAATTGCCATCGCCTGATCTCGCTGCTTTCTCTTCCTTAACTCCATCTGATCCAGAAGTTCTGTGCGTCCATGAATCCACGTAAGGCCACCGACTCTGTTACCTTTCATCTGAACTATCTGTTGCGATCCGGAGATGGGCCATCAGTTATTGTTAATAGTTATTACCGCGGAGCGCGGCTTGGAGCGCAGCTTCAAACATATTGTGTAATGTGAATTGTCAATGATCACGGCCCTACGGATCCTCATAGGCCAATTATGCAATCGATATGGTTCATATGTATTGAAATGAATTATATGTACACATGAAGACAATTGAAAGAGTGAAATGAGAAACGTCATTGTTTGCTAACTGATTGACTTTGATAATGGGGATTATAGATTGTATTGTATTCACTGTTTGTATTCTTTCATGATTTATGATAAATAGTTACGAGCCTAAATGACTCGCGGATGATTACTATTGACTTCTTAATGAACTGGACTTTTGAATTCCCTAAATTATGTTAATAATGAATGATATGATTTGATCTTTGATTATGAATTTGATTGGATACATGTTATTTGTTTCCTTTGTGATGCAGCACAGACTACTCAGTAAATATACCACTTTATGGTTAAAGGAATTCCTGCCTCAGTCTCATCCATTCCTCTGTCACCTGACACGTGATCACCTGTTCACCTTCACTGTCAGCCATCCTACCTGTCCAGCTACCCACACAGATTACACTGATCTTTCAATTTATATATTAAAAAAAGAAAAGTGTGCACTCTGAACGACTTCGTAAGACACCAGGCAGCAGTCCCAGGACAGATAACATAGTCTGTGAAGCCCTCTAATCTAAGTGGGCACTCTGAACGACTTCTTAAGACACCAGGCAGCAGTCCCAGGACAGATAACATAGTCTGTGAAGCCCTCTAATCTAAGTGGGCACTCTGAACGACTTCGTAAGACACCAGGCAGCAGTCCCAGGACAGATAACATAGTCTGTGAAGCCCTCTAATCTAAGTGGGCACTCTGAACGACTTCGTAAGACACCAGGCAGCAGTCCCAGGACAGATAACATAGTCTGTGAAGCCCTCTAATCTAAGTGGGCACTCTGAACGACTTCGTAAGACACCAGGCAGCAGTCCCAGGACAGATAACATAGTCTGTGAAGCCCTCTAATCTAAGTGGGCACTCTGAACGACTTCGTAAGACACCAGGCAGCAGTCCCAGGACAGATAACATAGTCTGTGAAGCCCTCTAATCTAAGTGGGCACTCTGAACGACTTCGTAAGACACCAGGCAGCAGTCCCAGGACAGATAACATAGTCTGTGAAGCCCTCTAATCTAAGTGGGCACTCTGAACGACTTCGTAAGACACCAGGCAGCAGTCCCAGGACAGATAACATAGTCTGTGAAGCCCTCTAATCTAAGTGGGCACTCTGAACGACTTCTTAAGACACCAGGCAGCAGTCCCAGGACAGATAACATAGTCTGTGAAGCCCTCTAATCTAAGTGGGCACTCTGAACGACTTCGTAAGACACCAGGCAGCAGTCCCAGGACAGATAACATAGTCTGTGAAGCCCTCTAATCTAAGTGGGCACTCTGAACGACTTCGTAAGACACCAGGCAGCAGTCCCAGGACAGATAACATAGTCTGTGAAGCCCTCTAATCTAAGTGGGCACTCTGAACGACTTCGTAAGACACCAGGCAGCAGTCCCAGGACAGATAACATAGTCTGTGAAGCCCTCTAATCTAAGTGTGCACTCTGAACGACTTCGTAAGACACCAGGCAGCAGTCCCAGGACAGATAACATAGTCTGTGAAGCCCTCTAATCTAAGTGTGCACTCTGAACGACTTCGTAAGACACCAGGCAGCAGTCCCAGGACAGATAACATAGTCTGTGAAGCCCTCTAATCTAAGTGGGCACTCTGAACGACTTCGTAAGACACCAGGCAGCAGTCCCAGGACAGATAACATAGTCTGTGAAGCCCTCTAATCTAAGTGGGCACTCTGAACGACTTCGTAAGACACCAGGCAGCAGTCCCAGGACAGATAACATAGTCTGTGAAGCCCTCTAATCTAAGTGGGCACTCTGAACGACTTCGTAAGACACCAGGCAGCAGTCCCAGGACAGATAACATAGTCTGTGAAGCCCTCTAATCTAAGTGGGCACTCTGAACGACTTCGTAAGACACCAGGCAGCAGTCCCAGGACAGATAACATAGTCTGTGAAGCCCTCTAATCTAAGTGGGCACTCTGAACGACTTCGTAAGACACCAGGCAGCAGTCCCAGGACAGATAACATAGTCTGTGAAGCCCTCTAATCTAAGTGGGCACTCTGAACGACTTCGTAAGACACCAGGCAGCAGTCCCAGGACAGATAACATAGTCTGTGAAGCCCTCTAATCTAAGTGGGCACTCTGAACGACTTCGTAAGACACCAGGCAGCAGTCCCAGGACAGATAACATAGTCTGTGAAGCCCTCTAATCTAAGTGGGCACTCTGAACGACTTCGTAAGACACCAGGCAGCAGTCCCAGGACAGATAACATAGTCTGTGAAGCCCTCTAATCTAAGTGGGCACTCTGAACGACTTCGTAAGACACCAGGCAGCAGTCCCAGGACAGATAACATAGTCTGTGAAGCCCTCTAATCTAAGTGGGCACTCTGAACGACTTCGTAAGACACCAGGCAGCAGTCACAGGACAGATAACATAGTCTGTGAAGCCCTCTAATCTAAGTGGGCACTCTGAACGACTTCGTAAGACACCAGGCAGCAGTCCCAGGACAGATAACATAGTCTGTGAAGCCCTCTAATCTAAGTGGGCACTCTGAACGACTTCGTAAGACACCAGGCAGCAGTCCCAGGACAGATAACATAGTCTGTGAAGCCCTCTAATCTAAGTGGGCACTCTGAACGACTTCGTAAGACACCAGGCAGCAGTCCCAGGACAGATAACATAGTCTGTGAAGCCCTCTAATCTAAGTGGGCACTCTGAACGACTTCGTAAGACACCAGGCAGCAGTCCCAGGACAGATAACATAGTCTGTGAAGCCCTCTAATCTAAGTGGGCACTCTGAACGACTTCGTAAGACACCAGGCAGCAGTCCCAGGACAGATAACATAGTCTGTGAAGCCCTCTAATCTAAGTGGGCACTCTGAACGACTTCGTAAGACACCAGGCAGCAGTCCCAGGACAGATAACATAGTCTGTGAAGCCCTCTAATCTAAGTGGGCACTCTGAACGACTTCGTAAGACACCAGGCAGCAGTCCCAGGACAGATAACATAGTCTGTGAAGCCCTCTAATCTAAGTGGGCACTCTGAACGACGTCGTAAGACACCAGGCAGCAGTCCCAGGACAGATAACATAGTCTGTGAAGCCCTCTCATCTAAGTGGGCACTCTGAACGACTTCGTAAGACACCAGGCAGCAGTCCCAGGACAGATAACATAGTCTGTGAAGCCCTCTAATCTAAGTGGGCACTCTGAACGACTTCGTAAGACACCAGGCAGCAGTCCCAGGACAGATAACATAGTCTGTGAAGCCCTCTAATCTAAGTGTGCACTCTGAACGACTTCGTAAGACACCAGGCAGCAGTCCCAGGACAGATAACATAGTCTGTGAAGCCCTCTAATCTAAGTGGGCACTCTGAACGACTTCGTAAGACACCAGGCAGCAGTCCCAGGACAGATAACATAGTCTGTGAAGCCCTCTAATCTAAGTGGGCACTCTGAACGACTTCGTAAGACACCAGGCAGCAGTCCCAGGACAGATAACATAGTCTGTGAAGCCCTCTAATCTAAGTGGGCACTCTGAACGACTTCGTAAGACACCAGGCAGCAGTCCCAGGACAGATAACATAGTCTGTGAAGCCCTCTAATCTAAGTGGGCACTCTGAACGACTTCGTAAGACACCAGGCAGCAGTCCCAGGACAGATAACATAGTCTGTGAAGCCCTCTAATCTAAGTGGGCACTCTGAACGACTTCGTAAGACACCAGGCAGCAGTCCCAGGACAGATAACATAGTCTGTGAAGCCCTCTAATCTAAGTGGGCACTCTGAACGACTTCGTAAGACACCAGGCAGCAGTCCCAGGACAGATAACATAGTCTGTGAAGCCCTCTAATCTAAGTGGGCACTCTGAACGACTTCGTAAGACACCAGGCAGCAGTCCCAGGACAGATAACATAGTCTGTGAAGCCCTCTAATCTAAGTGGGCACTCTGAACGACTTCGTAAGACACCAGGCAGCAGTCCCAGGACAGATAACATAGTCTGTGAAGCCCTCTAATCTAAGTGGGCACTCTGAACGACTTCGTAAGACACCAGGCAGCAGTCCCAGGACAGATAACATAGTCTGTGAAGCCCTCTAATCTAAGTGGGCACTCTGAACGACTTCGTAAGACACCAGGCAGCAGTCCCAGGACAGATAACATAGTCTGTGAAGCCCTCTAATCTAAGTGGGCACTCTGAACGACTTCGTAAGACACCAGGCAGCAGTCCCAGGACAGATAACATAGTCTGTGAAGCCCTCTAATCTAAGTGGGCACTCTGAACGACTTCGTAAGACACCAGGCAGCAGTCCCAGGACAGATAACATAGTCTGTGAAGCCCTCTAATCTAAGTGGGCACTCTGAACGACTTCGTAAGACACCAGGCAGCAGTCCCAGGACAGATAACATAGTCTGTGAAGCCCTCTAATCTGAGTGGGCACTCTGAACGACGTCGTAAGACACCAGGCAGCAGTCCCAGGACAGATAACATAGTCTGTGAAGCCCTCTAATCTAAGTGGGCACTCTGAACGACTTCGTAAGACACCAGGCAGCAGTCCCAGGACAGATAACATAGTCTGTGAAGCCCTCTAATCTAAGTGGGCACTCTGAACGACTTCGTAAGACACCAGGCAGCAGTCCCAGGACAGATAACATAGTCTGTGAAGCCCTCTAATCTAAGTGGGCACTCTGAACGACTTCGTAAGACACCAGGCAGCAGTCCCAGGACAGATAACATAGTCTGTGAAGCCCTCTAATCTAAGTGGGCACTCTGAACGACTTCGTAAGACACCAGGCAGCAGTCCCAGGACAGATAACATAGTCTGTGAAGCCCTCTAATCTAAGTGGGCACTCTGAACGACTTCGTAAGACACCAGGCAGCAGTCCCAGGACAGATAACATAGTCTGTGAAGCCCTCTAATCTAAGTGGGCACTCTGAACGACTTCGTAAGACACCAGGCAGCAGTCCCAGGACAGATAACATAGTCTGTGAAGCCCTCTAATCTAAGTGGGCACTCTGAACGACTTCGTAAGACACCAGGCAGCAGTCCCAGGACAGATAACATAGTCTGTGAAGCCCTCTAATCTAAGTGGGCACTCTGAACGACTTCGTAAGACACCAGGCAGCAGTCCCAGGACAGATAACATAGTCTGTGAAGCCCTCTAATCTAAGTGGGCACTCTGAACGACTTCGTAAGACACCAGGCAGCAGTCCCAGGACAGATAACATAGTCTGTGAAGCCCTCTAATCTAAGTGGGCACTCTGAACGACTTCGTAAGACACCAGGCAGCAGTCCCAGGACAGATAACATAGTCTGTGAAGCCCTCTAATCTAAGTGGGCACTCTGAACGACTTCGTAAGACACCAGGCAGCAGTCCCAGGACAGATAACATAGTCTGTGAAGCCCTCTAATCTAAGTGGGCACTCTGAACGACTTCGTAAGACACCAGGCAGCAGTCCCAGGACAGATAACATAGTCTGTGAAGCCCTCTAATCTAAGTGTGCACTCTGAACGACTTCGTAAGACACCAGGCAGCAGTCCCAGGACAGATAACATAGTCTGTGAAGCCCTCTAATCTAAGTGGGCACTCTGAACGACTTCGTAAGACACCAGGCAGCAGTCCCAGGACAGATAACATAGTCTGTGAAGCCCTCTAATCTAAGTGGGCACTCTGAACGACTTCGTAAGACACCAGGCAGCAGTCCCAGGACAGATAACATAGTCTGTGAAGCCCTCTAATCTAAGTGGGCACTCTGAACGACTTCGTAAGACACCAGGCAGCAGTCCCAGGACAGATAACATAGTCTGTGAAGCCCTCTAATCTAAGTGGGCACTCTGAACGACTTCGTAAGACACCAGGCAGCAGTCCCAGGACAGATAACATAGTCTGTGAAGCCCTCTAATCTAAGTGGGCACTCTGAACGACTTCGTAAGACACCAGGCAGCAGTCCCAGGACAGATAACATAGTCTGTGAAGCCCTCTAATCTAAGTGGGCACTCTGAACGACTTCGTAAGACACCAGGCAGCAGTCCCAGGACAGATAACATAGTCTGTGAAGCCCTCTAATCTAAGTGGGCACTCTGAACGACTTCGTAAGACACCAGGCAGCAGTCCCAGGACAGATAACATAGTCTGTGAAGCCCTCTAATCTAAGTGGGCACTCTGAACGACTTCGTAAGACACCAGGCAGCAGTCCCAGGACAGATAACATAGTCTGTGAAGCCCTCTAATCTAAGTGGGCACTCTGAACGACTTCGTAAGACACCAGGCAGCAGTCCCAGGACAGATAACATAGTCTGTGAAGCCCTCTAATCTAAGTGGGCACTCTGAACGACTTCGTAAGACACCAGGCAGCAGTCCCAGGACAGATAACATAGTCTGTGAAGCCCTCTAATCTAAGTGGGCACTCTGAACGACTTCGTAAGACACCAGGCAGCAGTCCCAGGACAGATAACATAGTCTGTGAAGCCCTCTAATCTAAGTGGGCACTCTGAACGACGTCGTAAGACACCAGGCAGCAGTCCCAGGACAGATAACATAGTCTGTGAAGCCCTCTAATCTAAGTGGGCACTCTGAACGACGTCGTAAGACACCAGGCAGCAGTCCCAGGACAGATAACATAGTCTGTGAAGCCCTCTAATCTAAGTGGGCACTCTGAACGACTTCGTAAGACACCAGGCAGCAGTCCCAGGACAGATAACATAGTCTGTGAAGCCCTCTAATCTAAGTGGGCACTCTGAACGACGTCGTAAGACACCAGGCAGCAGTCCCAGGACAGATAACATAGTCTGTGAAGCCCTCTAATCTAAGTGGGCACTCTGAACGACTTCGTAAGACACCAGGCAGCAGTCCCAGGACAGATAACATAGTCTGTGAAGCCCTCTAATCTAAGTGGGCACTCTGAACGACTTCGTAAGACACCAGGCAGCAGTCCCAGGACAGATAACATAGTCTGTGAAGCCCTCTAATCTAAGTGGGCACTCTGAACGACTTCGTAAGACACCAGGCAGCAGTCCCAGGACAGATAACATAGTCTGTGAAGCCCTCTAATCTAAGTGGGCACTCTGAACGACTTCGTAAGACACCAGGCAGCAGTCCCAGGACAGATAACATAGTCTGTGAAGCCCTCTAATCTAAGTGGGCACTCTGAACGACTTCGTAAGACACCAGGCAGCAGTCCCAGGACAGATAACATAGTCTGTGAAGCCCTCTAATCTAAGTGGGCACTCTGAACGACTTCGTAAGACACCAGGCAGCAGTCCCAGGACAGATAACATAGTCTGTGAAGCCCTCTAATCTAAGTGGGCACTCTGAACGACTTCGTAAGACACCAGGCAGCAGTCCCAGGACAGATAACATAGTCTGTGAAGCCCTCTAATCTAAGTGGGCACTCTGAACGACTTCGTAAGACACCAGGCAGCAGTCCCAGGACAGATAACATAGTCTGTGAAGCCCTCTAATCTAAGTGGGCACTCTGAACGACTTCGTAAGACACCAGGCAGCAGTCCCAGGACAGATAACATAGTCTGTGAAGCCCTCTAATCTAAGTGGGCACTCTGAACGACTTCGTAAGACACCAGGCAGCAGTCCCAGGACAGATAACATAGTCTGTGAAGCCCTCTAATCTAAGTGGGCACTCTGAACGACTTCGTAAGACACCAGGCAGCAGTCCCAGGACAGATAACATAGTCTGTGAAGCCCTCTAATCTAAGTGGGCACTCTGAACGACTTCGTAAGACACCAGGCAGCAGTCCCAGGACAGATAACATAGTCTGTGAAGCCCTCTAATCTAAGTGGGCACTCTGAACGACTTCGTAAGACACCAGGCAGCAGTCCCAGGACAGATAACATAGTCTGTGAAGCCCTCTAATCTAAGTGGGCACTCTGAACGACTTCGTAAGACACAAGGCAGCAGTCCCAGGACAGATAACATAGTCTGTGAAGCCCTCTAATCTAAGTGTGCACTCTGAACGACTTCGTAAGACACCAGGCAGCAGTCCCAGGACAGATAACATAGTCTGTGAAGCCCTCTAATCTAAGTGGGCACTCTGAACGACTTCGTAAGACACCAGGCAGCAGTCCCAGGACAGATAACATAGTCTGTGAAGCCCTCTAATCTAAGTGGGCACTCTGAACGACTTCGTAAGACACCAGGCAGCAGTCCCAGGACAGATAACATAGTCTGTGAAGCCCTCTAATCTAAGTGGGCACTCTGAACGACTTCGTAAGACACCAGGCAGCAGTCCCAGGACAGATAACATAGTCTGTGAAGCCCTCTAATCTAAGTGGGCACTCTGAACGACTTCGTAAGACACCAGGCAGCAGTCCCAGGACAGATAACATAGTCTGTGAAGCCCTCTAATCTAAGTGGGCACTCTGAACGACTTCGTAAGACACCAGGCAGCAGTCCCAGGACAGATAACATAGTCTGTGAAGCCCTCTAATCTAAGTGGGCACTCTGAACGACTTCGTAAGACACCAGGCAGCAGTCCCAGGACAGATAACATAGTCTGTGAAGCCCTCTAATCTAAGTGGGCACTCTGAACGACTTCGTAAGACACCAGGCAGCAGTCCCAGGACAGATAACATAGTCTGTGAAGCCCTCTAATCTAAGTGGGCACTCTGAACGACTTCGTAAGACACCAGGCAGCAGTCCCAGGACAGATAACATAGTCTGTGAAGCCCTCTAATCTAAGTGGGCACTCTGAACGACTTCGTAAGACACCAGGCAGCAGTCCCAGGACAGATAACATAGTCTGTGAAGCCCTCTAATCTAAGTGGGCACTCTGAACGACTTCGTAAGACACCAGGCAGCAGTCCCAGGACAGATAACATAGTCTGTGAAGCCCTCTAATCTAAGTGGGCACTCTGAACGACTTCGTAAGACACCAGGCAGCAGTCCCAGGACAGATAACATAGTCTGTGAAGCCCTCTAATCTAAGTGGGCACTCTGAACGACTTCTTAAGACACCAGGCAGCAGTCCCAGGACAGATAACATAGTCTGTGAAGCCCTCTAATCTAAGTGGGCACTCTGAACGACTTCGTAAGACACCAGGCAGCAGTCCCAGGACAGATAACATAGTCTGTGAAGCCCTCTAATCTAAGTGGGCACTCTGAACGACTTCGTAAGACACCAGGCAGCAGTCCCAGGACAGATAACATAGTCTGTGAAGCCCTCTAATCTAAGTGGGCACTCTGAACGACTTCGTAAGACACCAGGCAGCAGTCCCAGGACAGATAACATAGTCTGTGAAGCCCTCTAATCTAAGTGGGCACTCTGAACGACTTCGTAAGACACCAGGCAGCAGTCCCAGGACAGATAACATAGTCTGTGAAGCCCTCTAATCTAAGTGGGCACTCTGAACGACTTCGTAAGACACCAGGCAGCAGTCCCAGGACAGATAACATAGTCTGTGAAGCCCTCTAATCTAAGTGGGCACTCTGAACGACTTCGTAAGACACCAGGCAGCAGTCCCAGGACAGATAACATAGTCTGTGAAGCCCTCTAATCTAAGTGGGCACTCTGAACGACTTCGTAAGACACCAGGCAGCAGTCCCAGGACAGATAACATAGTCTGTGAAGCCCTCTAATCTAAGTGGGCACTCTGAACGACTTCGTAAGACACCAGGCAGCAGTCCCAGGACAGATAACATAGTCTGTGAAGCCCTCTAATCTAAGTGGGCACTCTGAACGACTTCGTAAGACACCAGGCAGCAGTCCCAGGACAGATAACATAGTCTGTGAAGCCCTCTAATCTAAGTGGGCACTCTGAACGACTTCGTAAGACACCAGGCAGCAGTCCCAGGACAGATAACATAGTCTGTGAAGCCCTCCTAATGGATATTTCTGGAGGTAAGTGAAAAATATATTTTAAGTTTTTTTTGAATATTATCGTGATATTATTGTAATATTAAACACGAGTTATTTGTGTTTTAAACAGGGGGGACAACGATTTTATTTTGATTATTATTATTTAATTTATTTTATTTTATTTTTTAGGTATGATGGACAACTGACACAACGGGTGACATGGATGCATTAGGGACTCTGAACGACACCGGAGGAACCGATGAAACAGACAGTATTCTGTCTTTTTGTATGAAAGGTTTTCCAAACACTCCAAGAACAGAGAATTTAAACGTCCCGCCAACTCCCCCGGGAACCTCAACCCACTCGCTACACATTCCATGCACCAACAACCAACGCACAACTGTGGCCCAAGTGCATTGCGCAGAATCACCATAGGTATTAATTCTAGGCATTTCCATGTATGTTTTTAAAAATGAAGACTATTTATACAATGAAACAATGTTTTTTCATTCACAATGTTTGTAAACAATAACTTCTGCCCTCTTAGGGTCTACTTGACCTTGCTTATTGATTAGAAAGTATGATTAGAAACCAAGGCTGTGGAATATATTCTCTCTCACAGGCTATGAAAAAGACAAAAGCTAGGACATTGACTCCGGAGTGTTGAACTTATGCCCACTCTACAACAACCCAGGTTGTTATATGATCCCTGAGGATCATCTACGAACGTTGGAACATCTACAACTATTGAAGATGCAAAAAGGGGTTTTCAGAAATACATTTGGTTTGCACATATGTATTATTATAAAAATAATATAACATTATTATCATAATCTTTAGTATTATTATGTTACGTGTGAGACATAACCAGAAATGTCAACGTAGACAATTTACAAGAATGTGTTTACCAGGCGGTGATGAAAACACTTTAAAGGAGCTATAATTCAAACATGCAAGGATATATATATATATATATGATACGATTACCCACTTTAAAACTGTTGCTGCAATATCACTTCTCAATGTGTGTTCATTTCAAGCTTTCAACAACAATAAACCAACCAGCTCAATAATGTTTCTCAGACTTACACACTGTTGAGTTTTCCTAGTTAGTAAAGAAACAACCACTAAGCCAAAACACAACAAGTTGTAATATAATCTGTATACAAGTCATTCTATACAGAAAACAGGTACATTTTGATTGATCAATAATTCCCAATAGGTTTGCGTCACGCCCTGATCATAGTTTGATATGTATGTTTATAGGTTTTGTTTGTTATAGGTGTGATCTGAGTGGGCATTCTATGCTGTATGTCTAGTTTGTCTTTTTCGGTGTTTGGCCTGATATGGTTTTCAATCAGAGGCCGGTGTCATTGTCTCTGATTGGGAACCATATTTAGGTAGTCTGTGTTGTCATTGTTGTGTGATTGTCTATGTTAGTTGTGTCAGCACATTTGGTATATAGCGTCACGGTCGTTGTCTCTGATTGGGAACCATATTTAGGTAGCCTGTGTTGTCATTGTTGGGTGATTTTCTATGTTCGGTGTGTCAGCAAATTTGGTATATAGCGTCACGGTCGTTGTTCATTTATTGGCTTGTTCAGTTTACAATGCCAAGGGACTCCCCCCCCCCCACACACACACACACACTCCTGCTTCGTAGATAACAACCATAAGGACAATAAAACTGGGGGTGGGGGCCATACACGTTCCAAAAGTTCAAACACTCAAACCCCCCAGTTCAACCAGGCCCCTAGACATCAATCACCATGACTACTTCAAAGGATGCCATATAGATATAAAATAACACACACCCTCTTAACACGTGACCACAGGAACAGGATGTGCATGCCCATATTTGGACATGCACATGCGGTCTACTTTAATCTCTCTCACATGATATTTTGCCACGGACACGTTTGATTTCGGAAGTGGCATTATTTCAAATGCAGAACAGGTATTTATTTAGTATTTACAGATGCTCAAAAGGAGCCATTTGAAATAGATTCTGACTGTGCTCGTCCTTCAGCTTGATGTGCCTGGTCTGAGGCTCACTACCGAGTTTGGAACTCAATAGTGAGTGTTACAACCGAGGACAGACGTGCTTCAGCCCTCAGCAGCCCCATTCTGTGAGCTTGTGTGGCCTACCACTTTGCGCCTGAGCCGTTGTTTCTCCTAGATGTTTCAACTTCACAATAACAGCATTTACAGTTGACTGGGGAATCTCTAGCAGGGCAGAAATGTGATGAACTGACTTTGTGGAAAGGTGGCATCCTATGACTGTGCCACGTTGAAAGTCACTGAGATTTTCATTAAGGCCATTCTACTGCTAATGTTTGTCTATGGAGATTGCATGGCTGTGTGCTCGATTTTATACACCTGTCAGCAACAGGTGTGGCTGAAATAGCCGAATCCACAAATTTGAAGGGGTGTCCACATACTTAGTTTATCTGTATATATATATATATTAAAACATTAAGTAACCTTTATTTAACTAGGCAAGTCAGTTTAAGAAGAAATTATTTATTACAATGACGGTCTACCAGGGAACAGTGGGTGAACTGCCTTGTTCAGGGGAACAGTGGGTTAACTGCCTTGTTCAGGGGAACAGTGGGTTAACTGCCTTGTTCAGGGGAACAGTGGGTGAACTGCCTTGTTCAGGGGAACAGTGGGATAACTGCCTTGTTCAGGGGAACAGTGGGTGAACTGCCTTGTTCAGGGGAACAATGGATTAACTGCCTTGTTCAGGGGAACAGTGGGTGAACTGCCTTGTCCAGGGGAACAGTGGGTTAACTGCCTTGTCCAGGGGAACAGTGGGTTAACTGCCTTGTTCAGGGGAACAGTGGGTTAACTGCCTTGTCCAGGGGAACAGTGGGTTAACTGCCTTGTTCAGGGGAACAGTGGGTTAACTGCCTTGTTCAGGGGAACAGTGGGTTAACTGCCTTGTTCAGGGGCAGAACAACAGATGTTTACCTTGTCAGCTCCTGTTACTGTCCCAACGCTAAAACCACTAGGTTACCTGCCGCACCAAAAGTGTAATATAGTGTAATATGCACATACATTTATACAAACTAGACACAGACGCACATATCACGGCAACGTTGCTTTGCTAAACTCATGCGCAGAAACACATTATCGGGTATAACGGTCGTCTCACGCCGAACTGCGCATGTGCAGGCCGTCAAATAAAAGACACTCCTTCGATATAAAGTCATTTTGACTAAAATAATAACGTGTCAGTTTGTCACTTTCCCGAAGTTGGAGTAATAACATGTTCAAATACTTAATACATTGGCTCAAATCTAGGTTTTGGCTTTAGATTTCGAGAAAATGTACAACTAAGGAATCATTTTTCACTTCTGACTTCTCAAACCCCAAATCACGGCATCGGTCGACTTCCTACAGTCTTCTTCCCAGCGGTCCCGGTAGACTCGGGATGTTGCGTCTGGGTTTAGGAATTCTGGTTATGTAATTTCCTCATGAAGTTGAAAGTAAGTTTGCAGGCGAATGCACTTACAAAATGGATGTTGAAACTGTGGCGCACATTTCTCGGCAACATTAGAAGTCGGGTAAAAGTATTGATTTGAAGGAAAGACGAGCAGATTCTGGTAAGTCTAGAGGCAACATATTATATTATATAGTTAGGTCGTCATCAGACATTTAATAGTCAAGATTAGGTTTGATCTATGATCACTGATCATCATGTGTGTAGTGCTGGGGAGAACCTTCATTTTAAGAAGACACGAAGAAATTATTCTGATCAATTCTAAATAAATTATATTTAATTACCAGGTGAATGGTAACGTCACTGTTACAAAAAATATACATTTCTAATAAGATTTTAGGACGGTTAGCTGAAGCTGAATAGTAAAAATATACATTTCTAGTCAGATTTTAGGACGGTTAGCTGAAGCTGAATAGTAAAACAAAATGGAGGATGGATTTTATCCATCTTCTAAAACAGGGCTCTCTGATCCTGTTCCTGGAGAGATACCATCCTGTAGGTTTTCATTACTATTCAAAACTAGTCACCTGATTAAAATAATGAGTTGGTTTATAAGATAAATCAGGCTATTTACAACTGGGATTGGAGTGAAACCCTACCGGAGGGTAGCGCTCCAGAAACAGGGTTGGAGAGAAACCCTACCGGAGGGAGGAGCTCCAGGAGCAGGGTTGGAGAGAAACCCTACCGGAGGGTAGCGCTCCAGGAGCAGGGTTGGAGTGAAACTCTACCTGAGGGTATCGCTCCAGGAACAGGGTTGGAGAGAAACCCTACCGGAGGGTAAAGCCCCAGGAACAGGGTTGGAGTGAAAACCCTACCAGAGGGTAGCGCTCCAGGAACAGGGTTGGAGTGAAAACCCTACCGGAGGGTAGCGCTCCAGGAACAGGGTTGGAGTGAAACCCTACCGGAGGGTAGCGCTCCAGGAGCAGGGTTGGAGTGAAAACCCTACCGGAGGGTAGCGCCCCAGGAACAGGGTTGGAGTGAAAACCCTACCGGAGGGTAGCGCTCCAGGAACAGGGTTGGAGAGAAAACCCTACCGGAGGGTAGCGCTCCAGGAACAGGGTTGGAGAGCCCTGTAATGAAAGGCTATTCAATAGATAGATATACATCTGTCGGTACAAACTTTGATTGAATACCTTTTGACGTCATTTACATATTTCTTTGTGCTCCCTAAAAAAAAATACATCACTGCTTATCATGACGATCGACCTGATGGCCTCCGTTGAAAATGTTGTAAAAAATATCAGGCCTAGGCTACATTCTCTGTCCTGCTACTGGTAGGTCTATAACATTATGTGAACTGACCTGAACAGGTTTAGACTGGTCATCTATGATATGTAGGTTATATACAGTACATTCTCTGTCCTGCTACTGGTAGGACTATAACATTATGTGAACTGATCTGAACAGGTTTAGACTGGTCATCTATGATATGTAGGTTATATACAGTACATTCTCTGTCCTGCTACTGGAAGGACTATAACATTATGTGAACTGACCTGAACAGGTTTAGACTGGTCATCTATGATATGTAGGTTATATACAGTACATTCTCTGTCCTGCTACTGGAAGGACTATAACATTATGTGAACTGACCTGAACAGGTTTAGACTGGTCATCTATGATATGTAGGCTATAGCCGAGGTATAGACCTCGATCTGCATACCACTAACAAACCACTACTATACATAACCTAGCCTACTTTACATAATATAACATCTACATATCACTAACAACCCACTACTATACATTATAACCTAGTCTACTTTACATAATATAACATCTACATATCACTAACAACCACTATTATACATTATAACCTAGCCTACTCTACATAATATAACATCTATATATCACTAACAACCCACTACTATACATTATAACCTAGTCTACTTTACATAATATAACACCTACATATCACTAACAACCCACTACTATACATTATAACCTAGTCTACTTTACATAATATAACATCTACATATCACTAACAACCCACTATTATACATTATAACCTAGTCTACTTTACATAATATAACATCTACATATCACTAACAACCCACTATTATACATTATAACCTAGTCTACTGTACACAATATAACATATCACTAACAACCCACTACTATACATTATAACCTAGTCTACTTTACATAATATAACATCTATATATCACTAACAACCCACTACTATACATTATAACCTAGTCTACTTTACATAATATAAAATATCACTAACAACCCACTATTATACATTATAACCTAGTCTACTTTACATAATATAAAATATCACTAACAACCCACTATTATACATTATAACCTAGTCTACTTTACATAATATAAAATTTCACTAACAACCCACTATTATACATTATAACCTAGTCTACTTTACATAATATAAAATATCACTAACAACCCACTATTATACATTATAACCTAGTCTACTTTACACAATATAACATATCACTAACAACCCACTATTATACATTATAACCTAGTCTACTTTACATAATATAACATCTATATATCACTAACAACCCACTACTATACATTATAACCTAGTCTACTTTACATAATATAAAATATCACTAACAACCCACTATTATACATTATAACCTAGTCTACTTTACACAATATAACATATCACTAACAACCCACTACTATACATTATAACCTAGTCTACTTTACATAATATAACATCTATATATCACTAACAACCCACTACTATACATTATAACCTAGTCTACTTTACATAATATAACATCTACATATCACTAACAACCCACTACTATACATTATAACCTAGTCTACTTTACATAATATAAAATATCACTAACAACCCACTACTATACATTATAACCTAGCCTACTTTACATAATATAAAATATCACTAACAACCCACTACTATACATTATAACCTAGTCTACTTTACATAATATAACATATCACTAACAACCCACTACTATACATTATAACCTAGTCTACTTTACATAATATAACATCTACACATCACTAACAACCCACCATTATACATTATGACCTAGTCTACTTTACATAATATAAAATATCACTAACAACCCACTACTATACATTATAACCTAGCCTACTTTACATAATATAAAATATCACTAACAACCCACTACTATACATTATAACCTAGTCTACTTTACATAATATAAAATATCACTAACAACCCACTACTATACATTATAACCTAGTCTACTTTACATAATATAACATATCACTAACAACCCCCTACTATACATTATAACCTAGCCTACTTTACATAATATAACATCTACATATCACTAACAACCCACTACTATACATTATAACCTAGTCTACTTTACATAATATAACATATCACTAACAACCCACTACTATACATTATAACCTAGTCTACTTTACATAATATAAAATATCACTAACAACCCACTACTATACATTATAACCTAGTCTACTTTACATAATATAACATCTATATATCACTAACAACCCACTACTATACATTATAACCTAGTCTACTTTACATAATATAACATCTACATATCACTAACAACCCACTACTATACATTATAACCTAGTCTACTTTACATAATATAACATCTACATATCACTAACAACCCACTACTATACATTATAACCTAGTCTACTTTACATAATATAACATCTACATATCACTAACAACCCACTACTATACATTATAACCTAGTCTACTTTACATAATATAACATATCACTAACAACCCACTACTATACATTATAACCTAGTCTACTTTACATAATATAACATCTACATATCACTAACAACCCACTACTATACATTATAACCTAGTCTACTTTACATAATATAACATCTACATATCACTAACAACCCACTACTATACATTATAACCTAGTCTACTTTACATAATATAACATCTACATATCACTAACAACCCACTACTATACATTATAACCTAGTCTACTTTATATAATATAACATCTACACATCACTAACAACCCACTACTATACATTATAACCTAGTCTACTTTATATAATATAACATCTACATATCACTAACAACCCACTACTATACATTATAACCTAGACTACCTTACATAATATAACATCTACATATTACTAACAACCCACTACTATACATTATAACCTAGACTACTTTACATAATATAACATATCACTAACAACCCACTACTATACATTATAACCTAGTCTACTTTACATAATATAACATATCACTACCAACCCACTACTATACATTATAACCTAATCTACTTTACATAATATAACATCTACATATCACTAACAACCCACTACTATACATTATAACCTAGTCTACTTTACATAATATAACATATCACTAACAACCCACTACTATACATTATAACCTAGTCTACTTTACATAATATAACATCTACATATCACTAACAACCCACTACTATACATTATAACCTAGTCTACTTTACATAATATAACATATAACTAACAACCCACTACTATACATTATAACCTAGCCTACTTTACATAATATAACATCTACATATCACTAACAACCCACTACTATACATTATAACCTAGTCTACTTTACATAATATAACATCTACATATCACTAACAACCCACTACTATACATTATAACCTAGTCTACTTTACATAATATAACATATCACTAACAACCCACTACTATACATTATAACCTAGTCTACTTTACATAATATAACATCCACATATCACTAACAACCCACTACTATACATTATAACCTAGTCTACTTTACATAATATAACATATCACTAACAACCCACTACTATACATTATAACCTAGTCTACTTTACATAATATAACATATCACTAACAACCCACTACTATACATTATAACCTAGTCTACTTTACATAATATGACATCTACATATCACTAACAACCCACTACTATACATTATAACCTAGTCTACTTTACATAATATAACATCTACATATCACTAACAACCCACTACTATACATTATAACCTAGTCTACTTTACATAATATAACATCTACATATCACTGACAAACCACTACTATACATTATAACCTAGTCTACTTTACATAATATAACATATCACTAACAACCCACTACTATACATTATAACCTAGTCTACTTTACATAATATAACATATCACTAACAACCCACTACTATACATTATAACCTAGTCTACTTTACATAATATAACATATCACTAACAACCCACTACTATACATTATAACCTAGTCTACTTTACATAATATAACATCTATATATCACTAACAACCCACTACTATACATTATAACCTAGTCTACTTTACATAATATAACATATCACTAACAACCCACTACTATACATTATAACCTAGTCTACTTTACATAATATAACATCTACATATCACTAACAACCCACTACTATACATTATAACCTAGTCTACTTTACATAATATAAAATCTCTTACTTGATGCATAAAACCTTTCTGAATAGATCAATGATTTCCCCCTCAGATCAATCATGTCCGTTTTAGCCTTTCTGTCTATATTCTCAGATACGTTTAGAAAATAACAGATTGAAAGACAATAAATAGCCCACTGTTAGTGAATACAAATAAGTGTGAGACATGGCCTTGTGTTGCTGTACTGTCTAGAACTACCTTAACAAACAGTGACTTATTATTATTATTGTTGCTGTACTGTCTATAACTACCTTAACAAACAGTGACTTATTATTATTATTATTATTATTATTATTATTATTATTATTGTTGCTGTACTGTCTAGAACTACCTTAACAAACAGTGACTTATTATTATTATTATTATTATTATTATTATTATTATTATTATTATTGTTGCTGTACTGTCTAGAACTACCTTAACAAACAGTGACTTATTATTATTATTATTATTATTATTATTATTATTATTGTTGCTGTGCTGTCTAGAACTACCTTAACAAACTGTGACTTATTATTATTATTATTATTATTGTTGTTGCTGTACTGTCTATAACTACCTTAACAAACAGTGACTTATTATTATTACAGACAGAGAGAGCGAGAGAGAGGGGAGAGAGAGAGGAGAGAGAGAGAGAGAGAGAGAGAGAGTGAGAGAGATGGTGGGGGAGAGAGAGGGCTGGATAGAGAGCGAGAGAGAGGGGAGAGAGAGTGAGAGAGAAAGAGAGAGAGAGATGGTGGGGGAGAGAGAGGGCTGGATAGAGAGCGAGAGAGAGGAGAGAGAGAGAGAGGAGAGAGAGAGAGAGAGAGAGAGAGAGAGAGAGAGAGAGAGAGAGAGAGGGATTCTTTAACCAGTTTGGCTCATTGGACAGGTCAGAGTCTATGTTTGTGAGAGATAGGGGAGTGTGGAGACGGAGAGAGGAGCGAAGAGAGACAGGGAGATACTACAGACATTATCACAACCTACCACTAGGGGAAGACAAATAAACTGTTTTGTTAGTTTGTCATTCTTACATTCATGGTCACAAAACAATCCTGTCATTGTGGATGAGAGAGAGAGAGAGAGAGAGAGAGAGAGAGAAGACTGGATGACACTCTGTCATCCTTTTTATGTCTCTGATTGGTTTGGTCAGGGTGTGATGTGGGGTGGGCATTCTATGTTTTGGCCAGGTATGGTTCTCAATCAGGGACAGCTGTCTATCGTTGTCTCTGATTGGTTTGGTCAGGGTGTGATGTGGGGTGGGCATTCTATGTTTTGGCCAGGTGTGGTTCTCAATCAGGGACAGCTGTCTATCGTTGTCTCTGATTGGTTAGGTCAGGGTGTGATGTGGGGTGGGCATTCTATGTTTTGGCCAGGTGTGGTTCTCAGTCAGGGACAGCTGTCTATCGTTGTCTCTGATTGGGAAACATACTTAGGTAGCCCTTTTCCCTCCTTTCAGTGTGGGAAGTTAACTTTGTTAGTGGCTCTTTGCCCTGATTGGGAACCAAACTTAGGCAGCCCTTTGCCCTCCTTTCAGTGTGGGAAGTTAACTTTGTTAGTGGCTCTTTGCCCTGATTGGGAACCATACTTAGGCAGCCCTTTTCCCTCCTATCAGTGTGGGAAGTTAACTTTGTTAGTGGCTCTTTGCCCTGATTGGGAACCAAACTTAGGCAGCCCTTTTCCCTCCTTTCAGTGTGGGAAGTTAACTTTGTTAGTGGCTCTTTCCCTGATTGGGAACCATACTTAGGCAGCCCTTTTCCCTCCTTTCAGTGTGGGAAGTTAACTTTGTTAGTGGCTCTTTGCCCTGTAAGCTTCACGGTTGTTTTCATTTGTTGTTTTGTTGGTGCCATTTGTACGACAAATGTACGCTAACCACGCTGCACCTTAGTCTTCTTCAGCATCGGCCGTGACAGTATGTAGGGAATAGGGTGTTATAGAGCCCTGGTCAAAGTAGTGCACTATGTAGGGAATAGGGTGTTATAGAGTTCTGGTCAAAGGTAGTGTACTATGTAGGGAATAGGGTGTTATAGAGCTCTGGTCAAAGTAGTGCACTATGTAGGGAATAGGGTGTTATAGAGCTCTGGGCAAAGTAGTGCACTATGTAGGCAATAGGGTGTTATAGAGCTCTGGTCTTTGTCGTGCACTATGTAGGGAATAGGGTGTTATAGAGCTCTGGTCTAAAGTAGTGCACTACAGTATGTAGGGAATAGGGTGTTGTAGAGCTCTGGTCAAAGTAGTGCACTATGTAGGGAATAGGGTGTTATAGAGCTCTGGTCTAAAGTAGTGCACTACAGTATGTAGGGAATAGGGTGTTATAGAGCTCTGGTCAAAAGTAGTGCAGTATGTAGGGAATAGGGTGTTATAGAGCTCTGGTCAAAGTAGTGCACTATGTAGGGAATAGGGTGTTATAGAGCTCTGGTCAAAGTAGTGCACTACAGTATGTAGGGGATAGGGTGTTATTGAGCTCTGGTCAAAGTAGTGCACTATGTAGGGAATAGGTTGTTATAGAGCTCTGGTCTAAAGTAGTGCACTATGTAGGGAATAGGATGTTATAGAGCTCTGGTCTAAAGTAGTGCACTATGTAGGGAATAGGATGTTATAGAGCTCTGGTCTAAAGTAGTGCACTATGTAGGGAATAGGATGTTATAGAGCTCTGGTCTAAAGTAGTGCACTACAGTATGTAGGGAATAGGGTGTTATAGAGTTCTGGTCTAAAGTAGTGCACTATGTAGGGAATATGGTGTTATAGAGCTCTGTTCTAAAGTAGTGCACTCTGTAGGAAATAGGGTGTTATAGAGTTCTGGTCAAAGTAGTGTACTCTATAAGGAATAGGGTGCCACATTGGGACAGAAACTCAGACTTGAATCACTGGTCCTGGAGACTGCTAGTTGTTCATACGGTGTTGTTTTTAATGATTAACCTTGAAATGCAGTGGTCTGAATCAGGGTCACACAGTGTTGTTATTAATGATTAACCTTGAAATGCAGTGGTCTGAATCAGGGTCACACAGTGTTGTTATTAATGATTAACCTTGAAATGCAGTGGTCTGAATCAGAGTCACACAGTGTTGTTATTAATGATTAACCTTGAAACGCAGTGGTCTGAATCAGGGTCACACAGTATTGTTATTAATGATTAACTTAATCTACTTTGAGACAAAGATATCACCTCAAACACATGGTTATGGGCTTAAAGAAAGAAGACACCTGTACCATGTCAGATATGGAGTTGAAATGGATTCCATTTTGTTTTTTTTTCATCCCAATATTACACTTTATATAAATCACAGATGACTGAAATATAACAAAACCATTTGGCCGAGAAACACCGGATTTTCAGCCTTAAAAAACAATTAATGTTTATTAATTATAAAAAATATGAATAACATTCCACCATGAGGTCACTAGGTAATAATGATACAATATGAATAACATTCCACCATGAGGTCACTAGGTAATAATGATACAATATGAATAACATTCCACCATGAGGTCACTAGGTAATAATGATACAATATGAATAACATTCCACCATGAGGTCACTAGGTAATAATGATACAATATGAATAACATTCCACCATGAGGTCACTAGGTAATAATGATACAATATGAATAACATTCCACCATGAGGTCACTAGGTAATGATGATACAATATGAATAACATTCCACCATGAGGTCACTAGGTAATAATGATACAATATGAATAACATTCCACCATGAGGTCACTAGGTAATAATGATACAATATGAATAACATTCCACCATGAGGTCACTAGGTAATAATGATACAATGTGAATAACATTCCACCATGAGGTCACTAGGTAATAATGATACAATATGAATAACATTCCACCATGAGGTCACTAGGTAATAATGATACAATATGAATAACATTCCACCATGAGGTCACTAGGTAATAATGATACAATGTGAATAACATTCCACCATGAGGTCACTAGGTAATAATGATACAATATGAATAACATTCCACCATGAGGTCACTAGGTAATAATGATACAATATGAATAACATTCCACCATGAGGTCACTAGGTAATAATGATACAATATGAATAACATTCCACCATGAGGTCACTAGGTAATAATGATACAATATGAATAACATTCCACCATGAGGTCACTAGGTAATAATGATACAATATGAATAACATTCCACCATGAGGTCACTAGGTAATAATGGTACAATATGAATAACATTCCACCATGAGGTCACTAGGTAATAATGATACAATATGAATAACATTCCACCATGAGGTCACTAGGTAATAATGGTACAATATGAATAACATTCCACCATGAGGTCACTAGGTAATCTGACTGCAGGAAAGCAGTAGCTACACAGCGATGTTATTGTAAACCCAAGGCTTTTCTGGTAAACAGGTTAAACTGGGTTTCTGATGATGCTGACATGGGGTCAGAGCCACTAAACTTTAACAGAAATGATGGAGTCCTAAATTAATCAGTAACAAAAATTACACAAAGTTTCCTGACATTGGGGAGGTGAATAAACCGTTCCCAAGGTTTCATTCTCAACACAAAGGAAACTCTCACTGACTTGACATTTTCTGGTTTTGAATTCAGGCTGCAAGGTAAGAATCCTACCAGGGATTATTCATGTAGGATGTTGGTAGAAAGTTGCAGATACAGAGCCACTTGTCATCAGGAAGGTGATCTCTCAACACAACGGAAAATATCTCAATGACTTGACATGTTCTGGTTGTGAATTCAGGCTACAAGGTAAGACTCTTCCCAGGGATTATTGTAAAGTGTGAAGAGAAATTAATTGTATGGTGTTATTTTAGTGTAGTGAATGACAGTAAAACACTCAGATGTAACAGTCCATTTCACCTGGGACAGCTACGTGACAGTTCAATCATACAAAATGGCGGTAACTGGGTGTAGTCAAGTCACATTATAACATGTTGTTCATATAGCTAACTGGGTGTAGTCAAGTCACATTATAACATGTTGTTCATATAGCTAACTGCGTGTAGTCAAGTCACATTATAACATGTTGTTCATATAGCTAACTGGGTGTAGTCAAGTCACATTATAACATGTTGTTCATATAGCTAACTGGGTGTAGTCAAGTCACATTATAACATGTTGTTCATATAGCTAACTGGGTGTAGTCAAGTCACATTATAACATGTTGTTCATATAGCTAACTGGGCGTAGGCAATGAAATTAAAAAACATTTTGTTCATATATTCATATATTGTGGATATTTTACAATTTGTATATTTTTTCATGTATTATAGTTCAATGACATGTTGGATCTCTGTTTAGGGGTCATTGCTCGAAAATGAGTCTGGGGAGAGAGAGGAGGGCAGCCAATTCTCTAAAATGAGTCTCTCTGCGGAACATGACACCAAAGCTAAGAGGTGAGAGTACAATTTTGTTTAGGAATTTATGAAGAGTTTATATCCAAAACGCTATATCCATAATTTTTCACATTTGTGTTTTTTCATCAGAAATTAAGTCTTCTGGGTACCTTCATGTGTAAAATATTACTTTTCTAAGATAGATTTTAGTGTCTGATATTTTCTCCTAAACGTCAACTGAGCGGTGCAGAGACACCATTCAAATGTGTGCAGACTCATTACATCTTCAGCTGGAAACACAAAGTGATGTTGTCCGTCTGTGACCAAGAGAAAGTGGTCTTAGTTCAATTCTATGAAATTATTTAGTATTTATTTTCATTTTGGGGACTGAACATCACAGCGAATATTGTTACATCACAGTGAATATTGTTACATCACAGCGAATATTGTTACATCACAGCGGATATTGTTACATCACAGTGAATATTGTTACATCACAGCGAATATTGTTACATCACAGCGAATATTGTTACATCACAGTGAATATTGTTACATCACAGTGAATATTGTTACATCACAGTGAATATTGTTACATCACAGTGAATATTGTTACATCACAGTGAATATTGTTACATCACAGTGAATATTGTTACATCACAGTGACTATTGTTACATCACAGTGAATATTGTTACATCACAGCGAATATTGTTACATCACAGTGAATATTGTTACATCACAGTGAATATTGTTACATCACAGTGAATATTGTTACATCACAGTGAATATTGTTACATCACAGTGAATATTGTTACATCACAGTGAATATTGTTACATCACAGTGAATATTGTTACATCACAGTGAATATTGTTACATCACAGTGAATATTGTTACATCACAGTGACTATTGTTACATCACAGTGAATATTGTTACATCACAGCGAATATTGTTACATCACAGTGAATATTGTTACATCACAGTGAATATTGTTACATCACAGTGAATATTGTTACATCACAGTGAATATTGTTACATCACAGTGAATATTGTTACATCACAGCGAATATTGTTACATCACAGCGGATATTGTTACATCACAGCGAATATTGTTACATCACAGCGAATATTGTTACATCACAGCGAATATTGTTACATCACAGTGAATATTGTTACATCACAGTGAATATTGTTACATCACAGTGAATATTGTTACATCACAGTGAATATTGTTACATCACAGTGAATATTGTTACATCACAGCGAATATTGTTACATCACAGCGAATATTGTTACATCACAGTGAATATTGTTACATCACAGCGAATATTGTTACATCACAGTGAATATTGTTACATCACAGCGAATATTGTTACATCACAGCGAATATTGTTACATCACAGCGAATATTGTTACATCACAGCGAATATTGTTACATCACAGTGAATATTGTTACATCACAGCGAATATTGTTACATCACAGCGAATATTGTTACATCACAGTGAATATTGTTACATCACAGTGAATATTGTTACATCACAGTGAATATTGTTACATCACAGTGAATATTGTTACATCACAGTGAATATTGTTACATCACAGCGAATATTGTTACATCACAGTGAATATTGTTACATCACAGCGAATATTGTTACATCACAGTGAATATTGTTACATCACAGTGAATATTGTTACATCACAGTGAATATTGTTACATCACAGCGAATATTGTTACATCACAGTGAATATTGTTACATCACAGCGAATATTGTTACATCACAGTGAATATTGTTACATCACAGTGAATATTGTTACATCACAGCGAATATTGTTACATCACAGCGAATATTGTTACATCACAGCGAATATTGTTACATCACAGCAAGATGAAACTAATATTGTTAAATTCTCTAGATTCTCAAGTTTAATTTGATCTATAGAGCCCCACAGTGGAGGTGTCATAATACCCATAACACCTAGCGCTCAAACAGGGAAATGGTTCCAATAGTTTTATAGAGCCCCACAGTGGAGGTGTCATAATACCCATAAAACCTAGTGGTCAAACAGGGAAATGTTTCCAATAGTTTATAGAGCCCCACAGTGGAGGTGTTATAGTACCCATAACACCTAGCGGTCAAACAGGGAAATGGTTCCAATAGTTTTATAGAGCCACAGTGGAGGTGTCATAATACCCATAACACCTAGCGCTCAAACAGGGAAATGGTTCCAATAGTTTTATAGAGCCCCACAGTGGAGGTGTCATAATACCCATAACACCTAGCGGTCAAACAGGGAAATGTTCCAATAGTTTTATAGAGCCCCACAGTGGAGGTGTCATAGTACCCATAACACCTAGCGGTCAAACAGGGAAATGGTTCCAATAGTTTTATAGAGCCCCACAGTGGAGGTGTCATAGTACCCATAACACCTAGCGGTCAAACAGGGAAATGGTTCCAATAGTTTTATAGAGCCCCACAGTGGAGGTGTCATAATACCCATAACACCTAGCGGTCAAACAGGGAAATGGTTCCAATAGTTTTATAGAGCCCCACAGTGGAGGTGTCATAGTACCCATAACACCTAGCGGTCAAACAGGGAAATGGTTCCAATAGTTTTATAGAGCCCCACAGTGGAGGTGTCATAGTACCCATAACACCTAGAGGTCAAACAGGGAAATGGTTCCAATAGTTTTATAGAGCCCCACAGTGGAGGTGTCATAGTACCCATAACACCTAGAGGTCAAACAGGGAAATTGTTCCAATAGTTTTATAGAGCCCCACAGTGGAGGTGTCATAATACCCATAAAACCTAGTGGTCAAACAGGGAAATGTTTCCAATAGTTTATAGAGCCCCACAGTGGAGGTGTTATAGTACCCATAACACCTAGCGGTCAAACAGGGAAATGGTTCCAATAGTTTTATAGAGCCACAGTGGAGGTGTCATAATACCCATAAAACCTAGTGGTCAAACAGGGAAATGTTTCCAATAGTTTATAGAGCCCCACAGTGGAGGTGTTATAGTACCCATAACACCTAGCGGTCAAACAGGGAAATGGTTCCAATAGTTTTATAGAGCCACAGTGGAGGTGTCATAATACCCATAACACCTAGCGGTCAAACAGGGAAATGTTCCAATAGTTTTATAGAGCCCCACAGTGGAGGTGTCATAGTACCCATAACACCTAGCGGTCAAACAGGGAAATGGTTCCAATAGTTTTATAGAGCCCCACAGTGGAGGTGTCATAATACCCATAACACCTAGCGGTCAAACAGGGAAATGTTCCAATAGTTTTATAGAGCCCCACAGTGGAGGTGTCATAGTACCCATAACACCTAGCGGTCAAACAGGGAAATGGTTCCAATAGTTTTATAGAGCCCCACAGTGGAGGTGTCATAGTACCCATAACACCTAGCGGTCAAACAGGGAAATGGTTCCAATAGTTTTATAGAGCCCCACAGTGGAGGTGTCATAATACCCATAACACCTAGCGGTCAAACAGGGAAATGGTTCCAATAGTTTTATAGAGCCCCACAGTGGAGGTGTCATAATACCCATAACACCTAGCGGTCAAACAGGGAAATGTTCCAATAGTTTTATAGAGCCCCACAGTGGAGGTGTCATAGTACCCATAACACCTAGCGGTCAAACAGGGAAATGGTTCCAATAGTTTTATAGAGCCCCACAGTGGAGGTGTCATAGTACCCATAACACCTAGAGGTCAAACAGGGAAATGGTTCCAATAGTTTTATAGAGCCCCACAGTGGAGGTGTCATAGTACCCATAACACCTAGAGGTCAAACAGGGAAATGGTTCCAATAGTTTTATAGAGCCCCACAGTGGAGGTGTCATAGTACCCATAACACCTAGAGGTCAAACAGGGAAATGGTTCCAATAGTTTTATAGAGCCCCACAGTGGAGGTGTCGTAATACCCATAACACCTAGCGGTCAAACAGGGAAATGGTTCCAATAGTTTTATAGAGCCCCACAGTGGAGGTGTCATAATACCCATAACACCTAGCGGTCAAACAGGGAAATGGTTCCAATAGTTTTATAGAGCCCCACAGTGGAGGTTTCATAATAGCCATAACACCTAGCGGTCAAACAGGGAAACGGTTCCAATAGTTTTATAGAGCCCCACAGTGGAGGTGTTATAATACCCATAACACCTAGAGGTCAAACAGGGAAATGGTTCCAATAGTTTTATAGAGCCCCACAGTGGAGGTGTCATAATACCCATAACACCTAGCGGTCAAACAGGGAAATGGTTCCAATAGTTTTCCACCATACATTTTTCCCATAGGGAATTGTAGAAACACTTCAAATAAGGGCTGTGTAGGGAGGGGCGGCGCGGCCATTCTTGTGGGCAAATTTTGTCATCAAACTTTGTCATCAAAGTCTGGCCTTCTCTGGATTTATGGTGCTTTCAAGACAACTTGGAGCTCTGAAAAAAGCAACATTGATCTTCAGGTCGGAGCTCTAGAAAAGGCCAGAGTCCCCGACTTAGAATTTATAGTTGGATGACGATTCAAGACCTATTTTCTCAAATGTTGTATAATGTTTATGTCCAATGGCCGATAAGCACTTATATGTTCTATCTACAATTTCTCTTCATATGACAAGGATTGAAAAGGATTTGCCAGTAGGTTGTCGAGTTGGTTCATGATGATGGCTTCTAGCCTGCTAGCTAAGAGTTTGAAACTATGATGCTGATATGATCAGTCCAATCAATGCTACTGTAGATATAACATGATGCTGATATGATCAGTCCAATCAATGCTACTGTAGATATAACATGATGCTGATATGATCAGTCCAATCAAAGCTACTGTAGATATAACATGATGCTGATATGATCAGTCCAATCAAAGCTACTGTAGATATAACATGATGCTCATTTGATCAGTCCAATCAAAGCTACTGTAGATATAACATGATGCTGATATGATCAGTCCAATCAAAGCTACTGTAGATATAACATGATGTTGATATGATCAGTCCAATCAAAGCTACTGTAGATATAACATGATGTTGATATGATCAGTCCAATCAAAGCTACTGTAGATATAACATGATGTTGATATGATCAGTCCAATCAAAGCCACGGTAGATATAACGTGATGTTCATTTTATCTGTGGCCAATGACCTTGAGCCTTTTGGATGGACACTTCTAATGTAACTCTATGGCAGCATCCAATGGGCTTGAATTTTAGAGATCTCCCTGTAGATTTTGAGGTGACATAGTGTCTCCATGAGTGACAGAACACAGAGCCAATCATGACGCAACTATTTACTTATTATTATTTTTTGACTGAATAACAGGTGGGGCTCTGCACCTGAATAACAGGTTGCCTCTGTTCCAAAGCAGGAACCACAGACTGGCTGCATGTTCTAATATCCAGATACCTGCTGGTACCTCCTAACTGGTTAGGACAGCTGATGAGGCTATTATCCAGATACCTGCTGGTACCTCTTAGGACAGCCGATGAGGCTATTATCCAGATACCTGCTGGTACCTCTTAACTGGTTCTGACAGCTGATGAGGCTATTATCGAGATACCTGCTGGTACCTCTTAGGACAGCTGATGAGGCTATTATCGAGATACCTGCTGGTACCTCTTAGGACAGCTGATGAGGCTATTATCCAGATACCTGCTGGTACCTCTTAGGACAGCTGATGAGGCTATTATCCAGATACCTGCTGGTACCTCTTAACTGGTTCTGACAGCTGATGAGGCTATTATCCAGATACCTGCTGGTACCTCTTAGGACAGCTGATGAGGCTATTATCCAGATACCTGCTGCTACCTCTTAGGACAGCTGATGAGGCTATTATCCAGATACCTGCTGGTACCTCTTAACTGGTTAGGACAGCTGATGAGGCTATTATCCAGATACCTGCTGGTACCTCTTAGGACAGCTGATGAGGCTATTATACCTGCTGGTACCTCTTAGGACAGCTGATGAGGCTATTATCCAGATACCTGCTGGTACCTCTTAACTGGTTAGGACAGCTGATGAGGCTATTATCCAGATACCTGCTGGTACCTCTTAGGACAGCTGATGAGGCTATTATCCAGATACCTGCTGGTACCTCTTAGGACAGCTGATGAGGCTATTATCCAGATACCTGCTGGTACCTCTTAGGACAGCTGATGACGCTATTATCCAGATACCTGCTGGTACCTCTTAACTGGTTAGGACAGCTGATGAGGCTATTATCCAGATACCTGCTGGTACCTCTTAGGACAGCTGATGAGGCTATTATCCAGATACCTGCTGGTACCTCTTAGGACAGCTGATGAGGCTATTATCCAGGTACCTGCTGGTGCCTCTTAAATGTATTTATTTGTTACATTTGACTGAACGACTGATTTCTCTGAGAGTGAGGCAGATATATATTATTACTGTGTAAAACCTAGCAGTACTACTGATTTCTCTGAGAGTGAGGCAGATATATATTATTACTGTGTAAAACCTAGCAGTACTACTGATTTCTCTGAGAGTGAGGCAGATATATATTATTACTGTGTAAAACCTAGCAGTACTACTGATTTCTCTGAGAGTGAGGCAGATATATATTATGACTGTGTAAAACCTAGCAGTACTACTGATTTCTCTGAGAGTGAGACAGATATATATTATTACTGTGTAAAACCTAGCAGTACTACTGATTTCTCTGAGAGTGAGGCAGATATATATTATTACTGTATAAAACCTAGCAGTACTACTGATTTCTCTGAGAATGAGGCAGATATATATTATTACTGTGTAAAACCTAGCAGTACTACTGATTTCTCTGAGAGTGAGACAGATATATATTATTACTGTGTAAAACCTAGCAGTACTACTGATTTCTCTGAGAGTGAGGTAGATATATATTATTACTGTATAAAACCTAGCAGTACTACTGATTTCTCTGAGAATGAGGCAGATATATATTATTACTGTGTAAAACCTAGCAGTACTACTGATTCCTCTGAGAATGAGGCAGATATATATTATTACTGTATAAAACCTAGCAGTACTACTGATTTCTCTGAGAGTGGGGCAGATATATATTATTACTGTGTAAAACCTAGCAGTACTACTGATTCCTCTGAGAGTGAGACAGATATATATTATTACTGTGTAAAACCTAGCAGTACTACTGATTTCTCTGAGAGTGAGGCAGATATATATTATTACTGTGTAAAACCTAGCAGTACTACTGGTTTCTCTGAGAGTGAGGCAGATATATATTATTACTGTGTAAAACCTAGCAGTACTACTGATTTCACTGAGAGTGAGGCAGATATATATTATTACTGTGTAAAACCTAGCAGTACTACTGATTCCTCTGAGAGTGAGACAGATATATATTATTACTGTGTAAAACCTAGCAGTACTACTGATTTCTCTGAGAGTGAGACAGATATATAGTATTACTGTGTAAAACCTAGCAGTACTATTGATTTCTCTGAGAGTGAGGCAGATATATATTATTACTGTGTAAAACCTAGCAGTACTACTGATTTCTCTGAGAGTGAGGCAGATATATATTATTACTGTGTAAAACCTAGCAGTACTACTGGTTTCTCTGAGAGTGAGGCAGATATATATTATTACTGTGTAAAACCTAGCAGTACTACTGATTTCACTGAGAGTGAGGCAGATATATATTATTACTGTGTAAAACCTAGCAGTACTACTGATTCCTCTGAGAGTGAGACAGATATATATTATTACTGTGTAAAACCTAGCAGTACTACTGATTCCTCTGAGAGTGAGACAGATATATATTATTACTGCTTAAAACCTAGCAGTACTACTGATTTCTCTGAGAGTGAGGCAGATATATATTATTACTGTGTAAAACCTAGCAGTACTACTGATTCCTCTGAGAGTGAGACAGATATATATTATTACTGCATAAAACCTAGCAGTACTACTGATTTCTCTGAGAGTGAGGCAGATATATATTATTACTGTGTAAAACCTAGCAGTACTACTGATTCCTCTGAGAGTGAGGCAGATATATATTATTACTGTGTAAAACCTAGCAGTACTACTGATTTCTCTGAGAGTGAGGCAGATATATATTATTACTGTGTAAAACCTAGCAGTACTACTGATTCCTCTGAGAGTGAGGCAGATATATATATTATTACTGTGTAAAACCTAGCAGTACTACTGATTTCTCTGAGAGTGAGGCAGATATATTATTACTGTATAAAACCTAGCAGTACTACTGATTTATCTGAGAGTGAGGCAGATATATATATTATTACTGTGTAAAACCTAGCAGTACTACTGATTTCTCTGAGAGTGAGACAGATATATAGTATTACTGTGTAAAACCTAGCAGTACTATTGATTTCTCTGAGAGTGAGGCAGATATATATTATTACTGTGTAAAACCTAGCAGTACTACTGATTTCTCTGAGAGTGAGGCAGATATATATTATTACTGTGTAAAACCTAGCAGTACTACTGATTTCTCTGAGAGTGAGACAGATATATAGTATTACTGTGTAAAACCTAGCAGTACTACTGATTTCTCTGAGATTGAGGCAGATATATATTATTACTGTGTAAAACCTAGCAGTACTACTGATTTCTCTGAGAGTGAGACAGATATATATTATTACTGTTTATATAAATTATTACTGTGTAAAACCTAGCAGTTCTACTGATTTCTCTGAGAGTGAGGCAGATATATATTATTACTGTATAAAACCTAGAAGTACTACTGATTTCTCTGAGAGTGAGGCAGATATATATTATTACTGTGTAAAACTTAGCAGTACTCCTGATTTCTCTGAGAGTGAGGCAGATATGTAGCATTTAAGAAAAAAGCATGATTATTTGTCTCTCTGAAATGAAACCATCAAACAATATATATATATATATATATATATATATATATATATATATATATATATATATATATATATATATATATATAATACATGTCTCTCATTGAACAACCCCATGCCGTGATTAGATAGTGAAAAAACACCAATCTTTTTCATAATTTCTCTAAACAATAAAAGCTAATTGACCAACTTTTCTGAAAATAGATATATAGTGTTTTGGAATGAAACCCTTCAATTGCTTAGTTCATTCCCAACAATTCCTATGTTGTATTTTAATAAAAATATATGTCATAAAATGCGGAACCCCTGCAAAATGCACCAGGCTGGAAACCACTGATCTTAAGCCTTTAGGATCTTCAGGAATGCACTGTGGGGACACTGTGGGGGCACTGTGGGGGCACTGTGGGGTCACTGTGGGGGCACTGTGGGGGCACTGTGGGGGCACTGTGGGGACACTGTGGGGGCACTGTGGGGGCACTGTGGGGTCACTGTGGGGGCACTGTGGGGGCACTGTGGGGGCACTGTGGGGACACTGTGGGAACACTGTGGGAACACTGTGGGTGCACTGTGGGAACACTGTGGGGGCACTGTGGGGGCACTGTGGGGACACTGTGGGGGCACTGTGGGAACAGACATAAATCTATTGGCATGTTTTATTAACTACATATGTTGTCTCTGACCTGGTATCAGTGACATGACATCATCATCTTTAGTCTACATTCGACTAGAGGCTGAAGGTCTGTTTCTGTTGTGTTGAAGCCCATTCCATCAGGAGAGACCAGACTCACCCAGCTGTCTGTCCATGAAGAGTGACGGGTCTATGGACGTTTTCTATGATTGCGAAGATGGAGACTTTTCTGCATTTACAGGGTAAGTAGTACTCATGGTACATACCAGGTATCTATAGTATATACCAGGTATGTATTCACAGAGAGACAGCAGTCTGTCCATGAAGACTCCACTCTATGATACTGCCAATTACATGCAACAAGGGAGACATTTCTTCAATACAGAGTAAATACTCCTGGTTTATACCAGGTATCTAGCCACAGAGTAAATACTCCTGGTATATACCAGGTATCTAGGCACAGAGTAAATACTCCTGGTATATACCAGGTATCTAGGCACAGAGTAAATACTCCTGGTATATACCAGGTATCTAGGCACAGAGTAAATACTCCTGGTATATACCAGGTATCTAACCATAGAGGAAATACTCCTGGTATATACCAGGTATCTAACCACAGAGTAAATACTCCTGGTATATACCAGGTATCTAACCACAGAGTAAATACTCCTGGTATATACCAGGTATCTAATCACAGAGTAAATACTCCTGGTATATACCAGGTATCTAACCACAGAGTAAATACTCCTGGTATATACCAGGTATCTAATTACAGAGTAAATACTCCTGGTATATACCAGGTATCTAACCACAGAGTAAATACTCCTGGTATATACCAGGTATCTAACCACAGAGTAAATACTCCTGGTATATACCAGGTATCTAACCACAGGGTAAATACTCCTGGTATATACCAGGTATCTAACCACAGAGTAAATACTCCTGGTATATACCAGGTATCTAATCACAGAGTAAATACTCCTGGTAGATACCAGGTATCTAAACACAGAGTAAATACTCCTGGTATATACCAGGTATCTAACCACAGAGTAAATACTCCTGGTATATACCAGGTATCTAGGCACAGAGTAAATACTCCTGGTATATACCAGGTATCTAGGCACAGAGTAAATACTCCTGGTATATACCAGGTATCTAGGCACAGAGTAAATACTCCTGGTATATACCAGGTATCTAATCACAGAGTAAATACTCCTGGTATATACCAGGTATCTAACCATAGAGGAAATACTCCTGGTATATACCAGGTATCTAACCACAGAGTAAATACTCCTGGTATATACCAGGTATCTAACCACAGAGTAAATACTCCTGGTATATACCAGGTATCTAATCACAGAGTAAATACTCCTGGTATATACCAGGTATCTAACCACAGAGTAAATACTCCTGGTATATACCAGGTATCTAATTACAGAGTAAATACTCCTGGTATATACCAGGTATCTAACCACAGAGTAAATACTCCTGGTATATACCAGGTATCTAACCACAGAGTAAATACTCCTGGTATATACCAGGTATCTAACCACAGGGTAAATACTCCTGGTATATACCAGGTATCTAGGCACAGAGTAAATACTCCTGGTATATACCAGGTATCTAATCACAGAGTAAATACTCCTGGTAGATACCAGGTATCTAAACACAGAGTAAATACTCCTGGTATATACCAGGTATCTAACCACAGAGTAAATAGTCCTGGTAAATACCAGGTATCTAATCACAGAGTAAATACTCCTGGTATATACCAGGTATCTAACCACAGAGTAAATAGTCCTGGTAAATACCAGGTATCTAGGCAAAAAGTTTTTTATTTTATTTTTTATTTTTACCTTTATTTAACTAGGCAAGTCAGTTGCAACCTTCCGGTTACTAGTCCAACGCTCTAACCACTAGGCTACTCTGTTCCTGGTATATACCAGGTATCTAGTTACAGAGTAAGTACTCCTGGTATATACCAGGTATCTAATCACAGAGTAAGTACTCCTGGTATATACCAGGTATCTAACACAGAGTAAATACTCCTGGTATATACCAGGTATCTAACACAGTGTAAAAGAGAAAAATCACAGAGTAAAATCACATGATAAAAAAAAATACTGTTAATATCTGATATTGCGAGCCTTTCGGTGGGAATGACTTCAACACTCGCGTCGCTAAATACATTTCGTTATTAAAAATGACACACTGCTCTCGCGCGCCAACAAGCGTCTAGAAGTCAGTTCTATTTGTGACACAGTTCGCGCTGCATCTCCTCATTGGTTTATAGAAGCAGGTACCCACGTGCCATCTCCTCATTGGTTTATAGAAGCAGGTACCCACGTCCTATCTCCTCATTGGTTTATAGAAGCAGGTACCCACGTGTCATCTCCTCATTTAGCAAAAAAACATAACTTAACATAAACATAACTTCTTTAAACTATAAAAGCTAATTTATGAACATTTCTGAAAATGGATATATGGCTTTTTGGAATGAAACTCTTCTTATTTTTCCCCATCTGAGCTCAGAGTAGATGAGAGATGTAATGTTTGTCTCTGTTGTGTTGAAGTCCAATCAAGCAGGAGAGACCAGCCTCCCCTGTACCCAGCTGTGTGTCCATGAAGAGTGACTGGTCTATGAGTCAACCTATACAGTTTAGAGAGGGAGATTTTTCTACTGAACAAAGGTAAGAAGAACTCATGGGTCATGGTCAGTGAGTTAAACAACACTGTCTCTAGTAATTTCTCCTCTTCCATTTTCCCATTTATTGTTGTTGTTTTCATAATCCATAAGCTAATCATTTTGTCCATTTTCATAGTCCTAAACAATATTAAACAAACGCAACATTCCCTCCCTGTGTGTGTGTGTGTGTGTGTGTGTGTGTGTGTGTGTGTGTGTGTGTGTGTGTGTGTGTGTGTGTGTGTGTGTGTGTGTGTGTGTGTGTGTGTGTGTGTATATGTCTCATGTTTTGTCCACAGAAACCAACAGGAGAGATCAGAGTCAGAGATTCTCAGTGGTCAGTCTTCCCAGAGTCATCAAACAGACCTGGCCTCCATATTCAGTGTATGTGGTCCTGTTATGTACATTTGTTTTTGTTTACCTCAAGAAAAGTTGACCTGTCAATCATTCATTAATGTGTTAATGAGAAAGCATTTATTATCTTGCTTAACTCATTTACTTTATTTATTTCAGATGCTTGAAGATAATATTATGACATTTGTGAAGAACGAGCTGAAGAGGTTCAAGAGGATTCTTAGTCCAGAACTCCCAGAAGGCTTTGAGAGTCAGAAGCAGGATAAGGAAGTGGTGGATGCTGAAGATGAGAAGCTGGAGAGCAGTGCCAGAGAGGGGGCTCTGAAGATCACACTGCACGTCCTGAGGAAAATGAACCAGAAGGAGCTTGCTGACACACTGGAGAAATGTAAGAGCTGTCTGGCTCATGTTGAATGATGTTTTATAACATTTAAAAGCTGTAGCTAAAGTACAGCTAAAGTAGCTGTGTAACTCAATGATATTGTAGCAGCCTTAACTAGAGGTCGACCGATTATGATTTTTCAATGCAGATACCGATATGATATTAAAAAATACAAAATAAATGTATTTTTAATAATGACAATTACAACTTACTGAATGAACACTTATTTTAACTTAATACATCAATAAAATCAATTTATCCTCAAATAAATAATGAAACATCTTCAATTTGGTTTAAATAATGCAAAAACAAAGTGTTGGAGAAGAAAGTAAAAGTGCAATATGTGCCATGTAAGAAAGATAACTTTTAAGTTCCTTGCTCAGAACATGAGAACATATGAAAGCTGGTGGTTCCTTTTAACATGAGTCTTCAATATTCCCAGGTAAGAAGTTTTAGGTTGTAGTTATTATAGGAATTATAGGACTATTTCTCTCTATACCATTTGTATTTCATTAACCTTTGACTATTGGATGTTCTTATAGGCACTTTAGTATTGCCAGTGTAACAGTATAGCTTCCGTCCCTCTCCTCGCTCCTCCCTGGGCTCGAACCAGGAACACAACGACAACAGCCACCCCCGAAGCAGCGTTTCCCATGCAGAGCAAGGGAAACAACCACTCCAAGGCTCAAAGCGAGTGACGTTTGAAACGCTATTAGCGTGCGCTAACTAGCTAGCCATTTCACTTCGGTTACACCAGCCTCATCTCGGGAGTTGATCTCGGGAGTTGCTGCCAACACACTGCCAACACACTGACTCAACTCCAGCCACTTTAATAATGGGAATTGATGGGAAATGATGTAAAATATATCACTAGCCACTTTAAACAATGCTACCTAATATAATGTTTACATACCCTACATTATTCATCTGTATACGTATATACTGTACTCTATATCATCTACTGCATCTTTATGTAATACATGTATCACTAGCCATTTTAACTATGCCACTTTGTTTACATACTCATCTCATATGTATATACTGTACTCGATACCATCTACTGTATCTTGCCTATGCTGCTCTGTACCATCACTCATTCATATATCTTTATGTACATATTCTTTATCCCCTTACACTTGTGTGTATAAGACAGTAGTTTTGGAATTGTTAGCTAGATTACTTTTTGGTTATTACTGCATTGTCGGAACTAGAAGCACAAGCATTTCACTACACTCGCATCTGCTAACCATGTGTATGTGACAAATAACATTTGATTTGATGATTTGATTTGATTTGATTGGCTTGAAGTCATAAACAGCGCAATGCTTGATACTTGTATGCTTGTATGCTCAGTCAGATTATATATATTATCTAGCAGGACACGCTAGATAATATCTAGTAATATCATCATTAACTCGTGATTATGATTGATTGATTGTTTTTTATAAGATACATTTAATGCTAGCTAGCAACTTACCAACTTACTTCCCGTAACAGGCAGTCTCCTTGTGGAGTGCAACGAGAGGCAAGCAGGTCGTTATTGCGTTGGACTAGTTAACTTGAAGGTTGCAAGATTCGATCCCCCGAGCTGACCAGGTGAAAATCTGTCATTCTGCCCCTGAATGAGGCAGTTAACCCACCGTTCCTAGGCCGTCATTGAAATTAAGAATGTGTTCTTAACTGATTTGCCTAGTTAAATAAAGGTGTAAAAAATAATAATAATAATAATAATAATAAAATCGGCAAAATCGGTGCCAAAAATTCTAATTTCTGTTATGAAAACTTGAAATCGGCCATTCCGGTTAATCGGTCGACCTCTAGCCTGAACACAACACCTAGTGACCCCATCAAGTAGCAGCAGGGATGTGTTGTGGTGATTCATTTAGAGAGAGAGAGACAACATTAATAATACCATCAATAATACCAATAATAATACCAATAATAATATAATCAGTCACACCAGTCTGTAATGCATTATGAAAACATTTACACATTTATACAGTCAGTTAAGAGAATAAATTATTATAATTGAAAACTTTATAACAGTCCTACAATACTGTAGACATTAAAACAGACGTAATATTAATATCCTCTGTGTTATTTCTAGATTCAGATGAGCTTGCTGTGATTTGCCAACTTGAACTCAAATCTAATCTAAAGAAGAAGTTTCAATGTGTATTTGAGGGGATCGCTAAACAAGGAAACCCAACACTTCTCAATAATATCTACACAGAGCTCTACATCACAGAGGGTGGAACAGGAGAGGTCAATAATGAACATGAGCTGAGACAGATTGAGACAACAAACAGGAAAAAAGCAAGACCAGAGACTGCAATCAAATGTAATGACATCTTCAAACCCTTAACTGGACAAGACAAACCTATCAGAACTGTGCTGACAAAGGGAGTCGCTGGCATTGGAAAAACAGTCTCTGTGCAGAAGTTCATTCTGGACTGGGCTGAAGGAAAAGCAAATCAGGATGTCCAATTTGTATTTTCATTCCCTTTTCGGGAGCTGAATTTGAAGAAGGACAAACACACTTTCATTGAACTTCTCAATCACTTCTCAATGGAAACCAAACAATCAATCTCCAACTTCGACATGTACAAAGTTCTGTTCATCTTTGATGGTCTGGATGAGTGCCGACTGCCCCTAGACTTCCAGAAGAACAAGATCTGTTGGGACGTCACAGAGTCAACCTCAGTGGATGTTCTGCTGACAAATCTCATCAGGGGAAATCTGCTTCCCACTGCTCTCCTCTGGATAACTACCCGACCTGCAGCAGCCAATAAGATCCCTTCAGAATGTGTTGACCAAGTGACAGAGGTACGAGGGTTCAATGACCCACAGAAGGAGGAGTACTTCAGGAAGAGATTCAGTGATGAGGACCTGGCCAGCAGAATCATCTCACACATAAAGACATCAAGGAGCCTCCACATCATGTGCCACATTCCAGTCTTCTGTTGGATTTCTGCAACAGTCCTTGAACACATGCTGAAACATAAGAGAGAAGAGATGCCCAAGACTCTGACTGAGATGTACACACACCTTGTGGAGTTTCATACCAAACAGAAGAATGAAAAGTATCTTGGGAAAGAAGAGACAGGTCCACACTGGAATAAAGAGAGCATTCTGTCACTGGGAAAACTGGCTTTTCAACAGCTTGTGAATGGCAATCTGATTTTCTATGAAGAAGACCTGAAAGAGTCTGGCATTGATGTAAATGAAGCCTCAGTGTACTCAGGATTGTGCACACAGCTCTTTAAAGAGGAATGTGTGCTGTACCAGGACAAGGTGTACTGCTTCGTACATCTGAGCATTCAGGAGTTTCTGGCTGCTGTATATGTGCTCCTCTCATTCATCAACAACAATGAGAATCTAATGGACAAACTGAAAACAAACGACGAGCCTGAAATTGCTTTCTACAAGGGTGCTGTGGATAAAGCCTTACAAAGTGAGACGGGAAACCTGGACCTTTTCCTTCGCTTCCTTCTGGGCCTCTCACTGGAGTCCAATCAGAAGCACTTACGAGGTCTACTGACAAAGACAAGAAGTAGCTCACAGAGCCATGAAGAAACAATCAAGTACATCAAGGAGAAGATCAGGGAGAATCCCTCTTCAGAGAGGAGCATCAATCTGTTCCACTGTCTGAATGAACTGAATGACCATTCTCTAGTGGAGGAGATCCAAAGATACCTGAGATCAGGAAGTCTCTCTAGGTTCAAACTGTCACCTGCACAGTGGTCAGCTCTGGTCTTTGTGTTGCTGACTTCAGAAAAGGTGCTGGATGTGTTTGACCTGAAGAAATACTCCAGATCAGAGGAAGGTCTTCTGAGGCTGCTGCCAGTGGTCAAAGCCTCCCGAGCTGTTCTGTGAGTAAATAAAATTACATTATTCATCAGGAAGAAATATTCAGTTTAGAGAAACATATGTATTATAATAGTTATATAATATTATATTGAATAACACATTGAATAAATGCATAGATTTTTACATTAGTTTAACATTATGACCACACAATTCTAGGAGATGGAAGATGAATCACTATACCTTATCCAACCTATTAGTTCCACCACCCACACATGCTATGACATCTCCTGGTTTCAATGATGTTTCTATAGACAATATCTCTCTCTTCATCACTCATTACCTAGGTTTACCTCCACTGTATTCACATCCTACCATACCTTTGTCTGTACATTATACCTTGATGCTATTTTATCGCCCCCAGAAACCTCCTTTTACTCTCTGTTCCAGACGTTCTAGACGACCAATTCTTATTGCTTTTAGCCGCACCCTTATTCTACTCCTCCTATGTTCCTCTGGCAATGTAGAGGTGAATCCAGGCCCTGCAGTGCCTAGCTCCACTCCTATTCCCCAGGCGCTCTCTTTTGACGACTTCTGTAACCGTAATAGCCTTGGTTTCATGCATGTTAACATTAGAAGCCTCCTCCCTAAGTTTGTTCTATTCACTGCTTTAGCACACTCTGCCAACCCGGATGTTCTAGCTGTGTCTGAATCCTGGCTTAGGAAGACCACCAAAAATTCTGAAATTTTAATTCCAAACTACAACATTTTCAGACAAGATAGAACTGCCAAAGGGGGCGGTGTCCTACTGTCCTACTATCCAGGTTTGTACTCAAACAATTTGAACTTCTACTTTTAAAAATCCACCTCTCTAAAAACAAGTCTGTCACCGTTGCCGCCTGCTATAGACAACCCTCTGCCCCCAGCTGTGCTCTGGACACCATATGTGAACTGATTGCCCCCCCGCTATCTTCAGAGCTCGTGCTGCTAGGTGACCTAAACTGGAACATGCTTAACACCCCAGCCATCCTACAATCTAAACTTGATGCCCTCAATCTCACACAAATTATCAAGGAACCTACCAGGTACCTCCCCAAAGCCTTAAACACGGGCATCCTCATAGATATCATCCTAACCAACTTGCCCTCTAAATACACCTCTGCTGTCTTCAACCAAGATCTCAGCGATCACTGCCTCATTGCCTGCATCCGTAATGGGTCAGCGGTCAAACGACCTCCACTCATCACTGTAAAACGCTCCCTGAAACACTTCAGCGAGAAGGCCTTTCTAATCGACCTGGCCGGGGTATCCTGGAAGGATATTGATCTCATCCCGTCAGTAGAGGATGCCTGGATATTTTTTTTAAACTGCCTTCCTAACCATCTTAAATAAACATGCCCCATTCAAGAAATTTAGAACCAGGAACAGATATAGCCCTTGGTTCTCCCCAGACCTGACTGCCCTTAACCAACACAAAAACATCCTCTGGTGTTCTGCATTAGCATCGAACAGCCCCCGTGATATGCAGCTGTTCAGGGAAGCTAGAAACCATTATACACAGGCAGTTAGAAAAGCCAAGGCTAGCTTTTTCAAGCAGACATTTGCTTCCTGCAACACTAACTCAAAAAAGTTCTGGGACACTGTAAAGTCCATGGAGAATAAGAACACCTCCTCCCAGCTGCCCACTGCACTGAAGATAGGAAACACTGTCACCACTGATAAATCCACCATAATTGAGAATTTCAATAAGCATTTTTCTACGGCTGGCCATGCTTTCCACCTGGCTACTCCTACCCCGGTCAACAGCACTGCACCCCCAACAGCAACTCGCCCAAGCCTTCCCCATTTCTCCTTCTCCCAAATCCGTTCAGCTGATGTTCTGAAAGAGCTGCAAAATCTGGACCCCTACAAATCAGCCGGGCTAGACAATCTGGACCCTTTCTTTCTAAAATTATCTGCCGAAATTGTTGCCACCCCTATTACTAGCCTGTTCAACCTCTCTTTCGTGTCGTCTGAGATTCCCAGAGATTGGAAAGCAGCTGCGGTCATCCCCCTCTTCAAAGGGGGGGACACTCTTGACCCAAACTGCTACAGACCTGTATCTATCCTACCATGCCTTTCTAAGGTCTTCGAAAGCCAAGTCAACAAACAGATTACCGACCATTTCGAATCTCACCATACCCTCTCTGCTATGCAATCTGGTTTCAGAGCTGGTCATGGGTGCACCTCAGCCACGCTCAAGGTCCTAAACGATATCTTAACCGCCATCGATAAGAAACATTACTGTGCAGCCGTATTCATTGATCTGGCCAAGGCTTTCGACTCTGTCAATCACCACATCCTCATCGGCAGACTCGACAGCCTTGGTTTCTCAAATGATTGCCTCGCCTGGTTCACCAACTACTTCTCTGATAGAGTTCAGTGTGTGAAATCGGAGAGTCTGCTGTCCGGACCTCTGGCAGTCTCTATGGGGGTGCCACAGGGTTCAATTCTTGGACCGACTCTCTTCTCTGTATATATCAATGAGGTCGCTCTTGCTGCTGGTGAGTCTCTGATCCACCTCTATGCAGACGACACCATTCTGTATACTTCTGGCCCTTCTTTGGACACTGTGTTAACAACCCTCCAGGCAAGCTTCAATGCCATACAACTCTCCTTCCGTGGCCTCCAATTGCTCTTAAATACAAATAAAACTAAATGCATGCTCTTCAACCGATCGCTACCTGCACCTACCCGCCTGTCCAACATCACTACTCTGGACGGCTCTGACTTAGAATACGTGGACAACTACAAATACTTAGGTGTCTGGTTAGACTGTAAACTCTCCTTCCAGACCCATATCAAACATCTCCAATCCAAAGTTAAATCTAGAATTGGCTTCCTATTTCGCAACAAAGCATCCTTCACTCATGCTGCCAAACATACCCTTGTAAAACTGACCATCCTACCAATCCTCGACTTTGGCGATGTCATTTACAAAATAGCCTCCAATACCCTACTCAACAAATTGGATGCAGTCTATCACAGTGCAATCCGTTTTGTCACCAAAGCCGCATATGCTACCCACCATTGCGACCTGTACGCTCTCGTTGGCTGGACCTCGCTTCATACTCGTTGCCAAACCCACTGGCTCCATGTCATCTACAAGACCCTGCTAGGTAAAGTCCCCCCTTATCTCAGCTCGCTGGTCACCATAGCATCTCCCACCTGTAGCACACGCTCCAGCAGGTATATCTCTCTAGTCACCCCCAAAACCAATTCTTTCTTTGGCCGCCTCTCCTTCCAGTTCTCTGCTGCCAATGACTGGAACGAACTACAAAAATCTCTGAAACTGGAAACACTTATCTCCCTCACTAGCTTTAAGCACCAACTGTCAGAGCAGCTCACATATTACTGCACCTGTACATAGCCCACCTATAATTTAGCCCAAACAACTACCTCTTTCCCAACTGTATTTAATTCATTTATTTATTTTGCTCCTTTGCACCCCATTATTTTTATTTCTACTTTGCACATTCTTCAATTGCAAAACTACCATTCCAGTGTTTTACTTGCTATATTGTATTTACTTTGCCACCATGGCCTTTTTTGCCTTTACCTCCCTTCTCACCTCATTTGCTCACGTCGTATATAGACTTGTTTATACTGTATTATTGACTGTATGTTTGTTTTACTCCATGTGTAACTCTGTGTTGTTGTATGTATTGTACTGCTTTGCTTTATCTTGGCCAGGTCGCAATTGTAAATGAGAACTTGTTCTCTACTTGCCTACCTTGCCTACCTATAAAGGTGAAATAAAATCTATCTGTTGTTTGGGAGAATAAACCAAATGCATCTGCCATTGTCCTTCTACACTACTGGTGTTAAATTAACAGTGTGTTTGTGAAGTCATGATGATCTCTTTGTCAGGCTGTCAGGCTGTGGAGTCACAGAGGAAGGCTGTGCTTCTCTGGTCTCTGCTCTGGAGTCAAACCCCTCACACCTGAGAGAGCTGGACCTGAGTAACAATGACCTGAAGGATTCAGGAGTGAAGCTGCTCTCTGCTGGAATGGGGAATCCCCACTGTAAACTGGAGACTCTGAGGTCAGTATTCCTGTAGTTGGTCAACAAGTGATAACTGTTCACCAGATCCACCTGTGTTTACCAGACACACATGGTCCACAACATATGTGTTTGGACAGCATTTTGGATTTGAGATAGAATGTTTCAAATTAGGAGTACAGAATGTCACCTTTTATTTGAGGTTAATGGTGAGAGGTTAGCATGTTTTGTTGTAGCCTCTGTTATTGGTAATGATGAGAGGTTAGCATGTTTTGTTGTAGCCTCTGTTATTGGTAATGGTGAGAGGTTAGCATGTTTTGTTGTAGCCTCTGTTATCGGTAATGGTGAGAGGTTAGCATGTTTTGTTGTAGCCTCTGTTATTGGTAATGGTGAGAGGTTAGCATGTTTTGTTGTATCCTCTGTTATTGGTAATGGTGAGAGGTTAGCATGTTTTGTGGTAGTCTCTGTTACTGGTAATGGTGAGAGGTTAGCATGCTTTGTTGTAGCCTCTGTAACTTTCTCACTCAATATTATTCATGATTCTTTCATGATTTTTCTTAAATCAAGGCATCATCAGGATTAATGTATTATTGTTTAGAAACATGTTATCTACTCTCTTAGACAGGAAAGTACTCCACTCATCATCCACCATTTTATTATTGGCCAAACACAACCAAAAACACAACCAAAACAAACTGCAAATGCAACCAACGATTTTACGACAAAAACTATTTTAAAAACTATTTTCTATTTGACTATTTTAATACACTATGAGTGAATTGTTCAGAATACTCAAGACTTCTTCAAATGGGGAGACTGGAAACATAAATTGTTTTCATTTTTAATAGTGTACCACAATGTGTCTTAAAATACCCTCAAATAAAAGGTGACATTAAATACTGTCACCTCATATGAAACATTTGACCTCAAATCCAAAATGTTGGAGTATAGAGACACATTTAAAATGTTAGCTTCACTGTCTAAATAGATATGGTGTGGACTGTATACTCAATACAATCTAAATCTGATACCTCACTGTCTAAATAGATATGGTGTGGACTGTATACTCAATACAATCTAAATCTGATACCTCACTGTCTGTCTTCTGACAGATACTGCTTTTTAAACTGGTCTGGTCAGTTTACTATAATATTTGTACTATACATGTTTCTATCTGCAGGCAATACTTTGATCATTTGTCATTTTTTATGATGATACTGTTACGGTGCGTGAATGAGGACCCAAAAGCGAATTAACGTAAACAGAGCTTCTTTAATAACAAAACAAATGTAGGCTCAGATGGACCGGCAGATTCCGACAGGACAGGACAAGGTTGCAGCAAACATGACGATAGTCTGGTTCAGGCATGAACAACACAAACAAGAATCCAACAAAGACAGGAGCAGGAACAGAGAGAGATATAGAGACCTAATCAGAGGGAAAAAGGGAACAGGTGGGAAAAGGGGTGACGAGGTAGTTAGGAGGAGACAAGGAACAGCTGGGGGAAAGAGGGGGAGAAAAGGTAACCTAATAACGACCAGCAGAGGGAGACAGGGTGAAGGGAAAGGACAGAAACAAGACACAACATGACAATACATGACAGTACCCCCCCACTCACCGAGCGCCTCCTGGCGCACTCGAGGAGGAAACCTGGCGGCAACGGAGGAAATCCTCGATCAGCGCACGGTCCAGCACGTCCCGAGAGGGAACCCAACTCCTCTCCTCAGGACCGTACCCCTCCCAATCTACTAGGTACTGATGACCACGGCCCCGAGGACGCATGTCCAAAATCCTACGGACCCTGTAGATGGGTGCGCCCTCGACAAGGATGGGGGGGGGGGGGGAAGACGAGCGGGGGCGCGAAGAACGGGCTTGATACAGGAGACATGGAAGACCGGGTGGACGCGACGAAGATATCGCGGAAGAAGAAGTCGAACTGCGACAGGATTAATGATTTGAGAAATACGGAACGGACCAATGAACCGCGGGGTCAACTTGCGAGAAGCGGTCTTAAGGGGAAGGTTCTGAGTGGAGAGCCAAACTCTCTGACCGCGACAATATCTAGGACTCTTAGTTCTACGCTTATTAGCAGCCCTCACAGTCTGCGCCCTATAACGGCAAAGTGCAGACCTGACCCTCTTCCAGGTGCGCTCGCAACGTTGGACAAAAGCCTGAGCGGAGGGGACGCTGGACTCGGCGAACTGAGATGAGAACAGCGGAGGCTGGTACCCGAGGCTACTCTGAAAAGGAGATAGCCCGGTCGCAGACGAAGGAAGCGAGTTGTGGGCGTATTCTGCCCAGGGGAGCTGTTCTGACCAAGACGCAGGGTTGCGAAAAGAAAGACTGCGTAAGATGCGACCAATAGTCTGATTGGCCCGTTCTGCTTGACCGTTAGACTGGGGGTGAAAGCCGGAAGAGAGACTGACGGAAGCCCCAATCAAACGGCAAAACTCCCTCCAAAATTGAGACGTGAATTGCGGACCTCTGTCCGAAACGACGTCTGACGGAAGGCCATGAATTCTGAAAACATTCTCGATGATGATTTGTGCCGTCTCTTTAGCAGAAGGAAGCTTAGCAAGGGGAATAAAATGAGCCGCCTTAGAGAACCTGTCGACAACCGTAAGAATAACAGTCTTCCCCGCTGACGAAGGCAGTCCGGTGACAAAATCTAAGGCGATGTGAGACCACGGTCGAGAGGGAATGGGAAGCGGCCTGAGACGGCCGGCAGGAGGGGAGTTACCGGACTTAGTCTGCGCGCAGACCGAACAAGCAGCCACGAAGCGACGCGTGTCATGCTCCCGGGTGGGCCACCAAAAACGCTGGCGAATGGAAGCAAGCGTACCCCGAACGCCAGGGTGGCCGGCTAACTTGGCAGAGTGAGCCCACTGAAGAACGGCCAGACGAGTAGGAACAGGAACGAAAAGAAGGTTCCTGGGACAAGCGCGCGGCGACGGAGTTTGAGTGAGTGCTTGCTTTACCTGCCTCTCAATTCCCCAGACAGTCAACCCGACAACACGCCCCTCAGGGAGAATCCCCTCGGGGTCAGTGGAGGCTACTGAAGAACTGAAGAGACGAGATAAAGCATCAGGCTTGGTGTTCTTAGAGCCCGGACGATAAGAAATCACGAACTCGAAACGAGCGAAAAACAGCGCCCAGCGCGCCTGACGCGCATTAAGTCGTTTGGCAGAACGGATGTACTCAAGGTTCCTATGGTCAGTCCAAACGACAAAAGGAACGGTCGCCCCCTCCAACCACTGTCGCCATTCGCCTAGGGCTAAGCGGATGGCGAGCAGTTCGCGGTTTCCCACATCATAGTTACGTTCCGACGGCGACAGGCGATGAGAAAAATACGCGCAAGGGTGGACCTTGTCGTCAGAGAGGGAGCGCTGAGAAAGAATGGCTCCCACGCCCACCTCTGACGCGTCAACCTCGACCACGAACTGTCTAGAGACGTCAGGTGTAACAAGGATAGGAGCGGATGTAAAACGATTCTTGAGGAGATCAAAAGCTCCCTGGGCGGAAACGGACCACTTAAAGCACATCTTGACAGAAGTAAGGGCTGTGAGAGGAGCTGCCACCTGACCGAAATTACGGATGAAACGACGATAGAAGTTCGCGAAGCCGAGAAAGCGCTGCAGCTCGACGCGTGACTTAGGGACGGGCCAATCAATGACAGCCTGGACCTTAGCGTGATCCATCTTAATGCCTTCAGCGGAAATAACAGAACCGAGAAATGTGACGGAGGAGGCATGAAAAGAGCACTTCTCAGCCTTCACAAAAAGACAATTCTCTAAAAGGCGCTGGAGGACACGTCGAACGTGCTGAACATGAATCTGGAGTGACGGTGAAAAAAATCAGGATATCGTCAAGGTAAACGAAAACAAAGATGTTCAGCATGTCTCTCAGGACATCATTGACTAATGCCTGAAAGACAGCTGGAGCGTTAGCGAGGCCGAAAGGAAGAACCCGGTATTCAAAGTGCCCTAACGGAGTGTTAAACGCCGTCTTCCACTCGTCCCCCTCCCTGATGCGCACGAGATGGTAAGCGTTACGAAGGTCCAACTTAGTGAAAAACCTGGCTCCCTGCAGGATCTCGAAGGCTGAAGACATAAGAGGAAGCGGATAACGATTCTTCACTGTTATGTCATTCAGCCCTCGATAATCTATGCAGGGGCGCAGGGACCCGTCCTTCTTCTTAACAAAAAAAAACCCCGCTCCGGCGGGAGAGGAGGAGGGGACTATGGTACCGGCGGCAAGAGCTACAGACAAATAATCTTCGAGAGCCTTACGTTCGGGAGCCGACAGAGAGTATAGTCTACCCCGGGGGGGAGTGGTTCCCGGAAGGAGATCAATACTACAATCATACGACCGGTGTGGAGGAAGAGAGGTGGCCCTGGACCGACTGAACACCGTGCGCAGATCGTGATATTCCTCCGGCACCCCTGTCAAATCACCAGGCTCCTCCTGTGAAGAAGAGACAGAGGAAACAGGAGGGATAGCAGACATTAAACATTTCACATGACAAGAGACGTTCCAGGAGAGGATAGAATTACTAGACCAATTAATGGAAGGATTATGACAAACTAGCCAGGGATGGCCCAAAACAACAGGTGTAAAAGGTGAACGAAAAATTAAAAAAGAAATGGTTTCGCTATGATTACCAGAAACAGTGAGGGTTAAAGGTAGCGTCTCACGCTGAATCCTGGGGAGAGGACTACCATCCAGGGCGAACAAGGCCGTGGACTCCCTTAACTGTCTGAGAGGAATGTCATGTTCCCGAGCCCAGGTCTCGTCCATAAAACAGCCCTCCGCCCCAGAGTCTATTAAGGCACTGCAGGAAGCTGACGAACCGGTCCAGCGTAGATGGACCGACAAGGTAGTGCAGGATCTTGAAGGAGAGACAGGAGTAGTAGCGCTCACCAGTAGCCCTCCGCTTACTGATGAGCTCTGGCTTTTACTGGACATGAAGTGACAAAATGACCAGCAGAACCGCAATAGAGACAGAGGCGGTTGGTGATTCTCCGTTCCCTCTCCTTAGTCGAGATGCGGATACCTCCCAGCTGCATAGGCTCAGCACCCGAGTCGGCAGAGGAAGATGGTAGTGATGCGGAGAGGGGGGCAACGGAGAACGCGAGCTCCTTTCCACGAGCTCGGTGACGAAGATCAACCCGTCGCTCAATGCGAATAGCGAGTTCAATCAAGGAATCCACGCTGGAAGGAACCTCCCGGGAGAGAATCTCATCCTTTACCTCTGCGCGGAGACCCTCCAGAAAACGAGCGAGCAAAGCCGGCTCGTTCCAGCCACTGGAGGCAGCAAGAGTGCGAAACTCAATAGAGTAGTCTGTTATGGATCGATTACCTTGACATAGGGAAGACAGGACCCTGGAAGCCTCCTCCCCAAAAACAGATCGATCAAAAACCCGTATCATCTCCTCCTTAAAGTCCTGATACTGGTTAGTACACTCAGCCCTTGCCTCCCAGATTGCCGTGCCCCACTCACGAGCCCGTCCAATAAGGAGAGATATGACGTAGGCGACACGAGCAGTGCTCCTGGAGTAAGTGTTGGGCTGGAGAGAAAACACAATATCACACTGGGTGAGGAACGAGCGGCATTCAGTGGGCTCCCCAGAGTAACACGGCGGGTTATTGATTCTGGGCTCTGGAGATTCGAAAGCCCTGGAAGTGGCCGGTGGATCGAGGCGGAGATGGTGAACCTGTTCTGTGAGGTTGGAGACTTGGGTGGCCAGGGTCTCAACGGCATGTCGAGCAGCAGACAATTCCTGCTCGTGTCTGCCTAGCATCGCTCCCTGGATCTCGACGGCTGAGTGGAGAGGATCCGAAATCGCTGGGTCCATTCTTGGTCGGATTCTTCTGTTACGGTGCGTGAATGAGGACCCAAAAGCGAATTAACGTAAACAGAGCTTCTTTAATAACAAAACAAATGTAGGCTCAGATGGACCGGCAGATTCCGACAGGACAGGGTTGCAGCAAACATGACGATAGTCTGGTTCAGGCATGAACAACACAAACAAGAATCCGACAAAGACAGGAGCAGGAACAGAGAGAGATATAGAGACCTAATCAGAGGGAAAAAGGGAACAGGTGGGAAAAGGGGTGACGAGGTAGTTAGGAGGAGACAAGGAACAGCTGGGGGAAAGAGGGGGAGAAAAGGTAACCTAATAACGACCAGCAGAGGGAGACAGGGTGAAGGGAAAGGACAGAAACAAGACACAACATGACAATACATGACAGATACACTATTTTACGAATAGATATGGAAGGTTTCAGGACACTGATATATCTGAATATGTTGAAAAATATACTGCCACTATTTTCACCACCAAAGAATAGCAGTGTGATTTTAATATGATTTGACTCTTTGCAGGCTGTCAGGCTGTCTAGTCACAGAGGAAGGCTGTGCTTCTCTGGTCTCAGCTCTGAGGTCAAACCCCTCACACCTGAGAGAGCTGGACCTGAGCTACAATCACCCAGGAGACTCAGGAGTCAGACTGCTCTCTGCTGGACTGGAGGATCCACACTGCAGACTGGAGAAACTCAAGTATGTAGTGGGTTTATGTCAATGTTCATATCAGACATGTTTGACTTATCAGGCTAGTTAAGAAAAACATTATTACCACCACTTGGAAAAAGTTATATACTGACTGTGTGTGTGTGTGTGTGTGTGTGTGTGTGTGTGTGTGTGTGTGTGTGTGTGTGTGTGTGTGTGTGTGTATGTATGTATGTATGTATGTATGTCTGTATGTTCAGTGTTTCCAGTGTGTCTGTGCCCAGTGTGTGTCACACAAGATCTGTTGTGACACACACACACTGGACACACGCACACACATACTGGACACACACATACTGGACACACACACACACTGACACATGCTGGACACCCACTGAATGCACGCTGGACATATACACACACACACACACACAGGACACACACACACACTGGACACACACAATGGACACACACTGTACATACAATCTGGAGACACACACACACTGGAGACGCACACACTGGACACACACACACACAGACAACCATTCTTAGTTATTTGCTGACCGTGTGTGTGTGTGTGTGTGTGTGTGTGTTCAGGTGTATCCCTCAATGACTGTCTGTTCTTCTGCTTACCGCTACAGTGTGGAACATGGTGGAGAGAACAGAATGAAACCTGGGCTTAGAAAATGTGAGTGTTGACTGATGTGAAGAATATGACTAAGAATAAGTCTTAATTCAAGTTAAGTCAAAGTCAAAGACCACCATCATTACTGACTTGGTCATATTAAATATCAGCTGTAGTTCTACAGAATCAGAAATCAGAGACACCAAAGTTTACAAAGAGTTGCTTTTTGTGTGTGTGTGTGTGTGTGTGTGTGTGTGTGTGTGTGTGTGTGTGTGTGTGTGTGTGTGTGTGTGTGTGTGTGTGTATTTAATGTGAATAAGTGTGTTTTATATTACCATACAGTATAACATCTGATCATTCAACAAGTCTCACGTTACCTTCACTTCTCCTTTTGATACCTAGAAACATCTACATTAAATTAATTAGTGAAAAGTGAGTTAACATTCTAATGTGAATGATGATGATTTCTAATATTGTGTCTGGTTTCATCCATCAGATATCTGTGATCTCACACTGGACCCAAACACAGTAAACAGACACCTCTCTCTCTCTGAGGAGAACAGAAAGGTGACATGTAGGAGAAAGAAGCAGCCGTATCCTGATCACCCAGAGAGATTTGAGAACTGTGAACAGGTGATGTGTAGAGAGGGTCTGACTGGGCGCTGTTACTGGGAGGTAGAGAGGAGTGGGAGAGGGGCTGGTATAGTAGTGACATATAAAGGAATCAGCAGGAGAGAAGGGGGTAATGACTGTGGTCTTGGATGGAATGGCAAGTCCTGGAGTCTGGTCTGCACTGACAACCGTTACTATGCCTGGCACAATAAAAATCGGACTACCATAGACGTCCGCCCCTCCAGCCCCCACAGAGTAGGAGTGTATCTGGACTGGCCAGCCGGCACTCTGTCCTTCTATAGAGCCTCCTCTGACACACTGACCCACCTGATCACATTCACCTCCACATTCACTGAGCCCCTCTATCCAGGGATTAGGGTTTGGGGTGATGACTCCTCAGTGTCAATAATCACCTGACACACACACACTCACACACACTGACCCACCTGATCACATTCACCTATCTATACCTCTATCCAAACAAACACTGGACAAACAACAGTTTCAGTAAATAATAACTTGACACATTCGGATTATGATAATGGCGACTCAGTGACACACACACACACACACACACACACACACACACACACTGACACTGTCCACACACTCACACACTGAACACACACACTGAACACACACTCACACCGTACACACAAACACACACTGGACACACACACTTACACTGGACACACAAACATTTTCACCAATGGGCCCTTCTGTCTTTAAGGCATAACACACACACACACAAAGTGGACATACACAAACACGCACTGGACACACACACACACACACACACACACACACACACACACTTACAATAGACACACACACACACTGGACACACACACTGGACACACACACACTGTACACACACATTCACACTGGACACACACATATACACACACACTGGATTCCAGGTTCTAGAACAGCTTGTATCCCAGTTCTATTTCCCTTTTAAATCAGTTTCTGGACCACAGGTTCTAGAACAGCTTCTATCCCAGTTCTATCTGCCTGTTAAATCAGTTTCTGGACCACAGGTTCTAGAACAGCTTCTATCCCAGTTCTATCTGCCTGTTGAATCAGTTTCTGGACCACAGGTTCTAGAACAGCTTCTATCCCATTTCTATCTGCCTGTTAAATCAGTTTCTGGATCACAGGTTCTAGAACAGCTTCTATCCCAGCTCTATCTGCCTTGTTAAATCAGTTTCTGGACCACAGGTTCTAGAACAGCTTCTATCCCAGTTCTATCTGCCTGTTAAATCAGTTTCTGGACCACAGGTTCTAGAACAGCTTCTATCCCAGTTCTATCTGCCTGTTAAATCAGTTTCTGGACCACAGGTTCTAGAACAGCTTCTATCCCAGTTCTATCTGCCTGTTAAATCAGTTTCTGGACCACAGGTTCTAGAACAGCTTCTATCCCAGTTCTATCTGCCTGTTAAATCATCAACCTGTTTCCATCAGACTATTAGAACATGACTGAACCTTTTGGTTCCTTTTCTGATCTTTTACCACTTTGCATTTTTATGATATATTTTACTGTTTGTGTTTGTACCACAGGAGGTTGGTGGGACCTTAATTGGGGAGGACAGGCTTGTAATGGCTGGAGGGGAATAAGTGGAATGGTATCAAACACGTGGTTTCCATGTGTTCCATTTCATTCACTCTGTTCCAGACATTATTATGAGCCGTCCTCCCCTCAGCAGCCTCCTCTGGTATGTACTGTCCTATATGTGAGAGAGCTCCAACAAGGAATTACAATGTATGTATTACTTTTAATACCTGCAAATGGGAAATAAACTACTAGAACTCCTTATGAATGTCTGCAGCCGACTAGACTGTTGGCGTCTGACAAGAGGTGAAAATATTACAGGAATATTCTGCAAATGTTGATGAAGACGTCACTCAATCCACCCAAAACAACATCCAGTCTTTCCACAAGACTCCCATGAAGTTATAGTGTGACGTTAAAGTAACATTCTCAGAACATACTGCACTTGTTTTATACTGTTTTAGATGGATCCTCTGTTTATCATCTTGTTTTATACTGTTTTAGATGGATCCTCTGTTTATCATCTTGTTTAATACTGTTTTAGATGGATCGTCTGTTTATCATCTTGTTTTATACTGTTTTAGATGGATCCTCTGTTTATCATCTTGTTTTATACTGTTTTAGATGGATCCTCTGTTTATCATCTTGTTTTATACTGTTTTAGATGGATCCTCTGTTTATCATCTTGTTTTATACTGTTTTAGATGGATCCTCTGTTTATCATCCTGTGTTATACTGTTTTAGATGGATCCTCTGTTTAAACATTTAAACTCTTAAATTTAAACTATTGAAACAATAACACTGTTAAAATACCAATGTGATAATTTCTTGTACGTCTTTTATGTTGAATAACAAATAGTACAATTATATATGGACATACGCTCCACATACACTGCTGATGTCGCAGTAAGGCCACAAAGATCCTCAAGGACAACATCCACCCGAGCCACTGCCTGTTCACCCCGCTATCATCCAGAAGGAGAGGTCAGTACAGGTGCATCATCACCACCCGAGCCACTGCCTGTTCACCCCGCTATCATCCAGAAGGCGAAGTCAGTACAGGTGCATCAAAGCAGGGACCGAGAGACTGAAAAACAGCTTCTATCTTAAGGCCATCAGACTGTTTATCAGCCACCACTAACATTGAGTGGCTGCTGCCAACATACTGACTCAACTCCAGCCACTTTAATAATGGGAATTGATGGAAATTGATGGGAAAAAATGCATCACTAGCCACTTTACAATGCCACTTAATATAATGTTTACATACCCTACATTACTCAACTCATATGTATATACTGTACTCGATACCATCTACTCCATCTTGCCTATGCCGTTCTGTACCATCACTCATTCATGTATGTTTATGTACACATTCTTTATCCCTTTACACTTGTGTAAATAAGGTAATTGTTGTGAAATCGTTAGGTTAGATTACTCGTTGGTTATTACTGCATTGTCGGAACTAGAAGCAAAAGCATTTAGCTAAACTCGCATTAACATCTGCTAACCATGTGTATGTGACAAATAAAATGTGATTTTAGTTTATTTAGTTGTACAAGTATACAAGAAGATATTGTATTTTTCATAAAACATAATTGAAACAAGAAAAGGCATGTTAATTGTGAAAACAATTTCATTTTTGATATTACATTGCCTCTCCCAGTTGCAGGTTGATGTTTGTCATGAATCTTGACCTGGAGGCAGGTTGATGTTTGTCATGAATCTTGACCTGGAGGCAGGTTGATGTTTGTCATGAATCTTGACCTGGAGGCAGAACGGTGTGATTTCCTACAGATATTAAAAACCTGTTGAGGCTAGGGGGCAACATTTTCACTTTTGGATGAAAGGCGTGCCCAGAGTGAACTGCCTCCTACTCAGTCCCAGATTGGAATATATGCATAATATTATAACTGGTGGATAGAAAACACTCTGGAGCTTCTAAAACTGTTTGAATTATGTCTGTGAGTATAACAGAACTCATATGGCAGACAAAAACCTGAGAAGAAATCCAAACAGGAAGTGAGAACTCAATTTAGAAAACAGTGCCATTGGATGTCCATCTTAGATATGGATGAGCATGCACGTCCTAGGGCTTCCACAAGATGATTCTTGGTTGTATGATTCTACTATAAAGGTAGAGGCAGCTAGCAGAGCAAACTGATCCAGAGCATACTGATCCAGAGGCAGCTTGCAGAGCATACTGATCCAGAAGCAGCTAGCAGAGCATACTGATCCAGAGGCAGCTAGCAGAGCATACTGATCCAGAGCATACTGATCCAGAGGCAGCTAGCAGAGCATACTGATCCAGAGCATACTGATCCAGGGGCAGCTTGCAGAGCATACTGATCCAGAGCATACTGATCCAGAGGCAGCTTGCAGAGCATACTGATCCAGAAGCAGCTAGCAGAGCATACTGATCCAGAGGCAGCTAGCAGAGCATACTGATCCAGAGCATACTGATCCAGAGGCAGCTAGCAGAGCATACTGATCCAGAGCATACTGATCCAGGGGCAGCTTGCAGAGCATACTGATCCAGAGCATACTGATCCAGAGGCAGCTTTGCAGAGCATACTGATCCAGAGGCAGCTTGCAGAGCATACTGATCCAGAGCATACTGATCCAGAGGCAGCTTGCAGAGCATACTGATCCAGAGGCAGCTTGCAGAGCATACTGATCCAGAGCATACTGATCCAGAGGCAGCTTGCAGAGCATACTGATCCAGAGCATACTGATCCAGAGGCAGCTTGCAGAGCATACTGATCCAGAGGCAGCTTGCAGAGCATACTGATCCAGAGGCAGCTTGCAGAGCATACTGATCCAGAGGCAGCTTGCAGAGCATACTGATCTAGAGGCAGCTAGCAGACCATACTGATCCAGAGGCAGCTAGCAGAGCGTACTGATCCAGAGGCAGCTAGCAGAGCACTATAAAGGTAGGGCTCATAATAGCTCTTTGAGTGGGTGGTCTGGCAGAAAGCCTCGGTCTCGTTACACGCGGTCACGAGAGAGTGTCCTCCCGTTCCTATGCTTTTCTTCAGACAATGAAATTCTCCGGTTGGAACCTTATTGCTGATTAATGTTTAAAATATCCTAAATATGGATTGCATACATCATTTGACTTGTTTCTACGACCTGTAACGGAACTTTTTGAGTTTTTGTCTGGAGGAATTGCTCGTGCTTTTTGAGGATTGAATGCTGGGCTGAACAAGCTAACAACAAGTGGCTAAATTATGGGCTTTTTGGAACTTTATGAAACAGATCAGTCATTTATTATTGAACTGGGATTCCTGGAACTGCCTTCTGATGAAGATATTCAAAGTGAATATTTAGTGTTTTTTGTAGCTTCTGTTGACACCAAAATGGCGGCTATTTCTTTGGGTTCTGAACGCCGTTCTCAGATTGTTCTTTTTCCGTACAGTTTGTTTTAAATCTGACACAGCGGTTGCATAGAGGATACATTGATCTTTAATTCTGTGAAAACACTTGCATGTTTTATCAATGTTTATTGTGAGTATTTCTGCAAAATCACCGGATGTTTTGGAATCAAAACATTACTGCACGTAACGCGCCAATGTAAACAGATTTATATATATGCACATTATCGAACAAACCACACAATACATGTATAACATAATGTCATATGAGTGTCATCTGATGGAGATAATCAAAGGTTAGTGATTCATTTTATCTATAGTTCTTTAATCTATATTTATGCTTTTGTGACTGAAAAATCACTGTGTGTGTTTTTGAATTTAGTCATCTAACATAAATATGTTGTGTTTTCACTGTAAAACATTTTTTGTTTTATTTATTTAAATCGGACACGATGGGTAGATTAACAAGATGTTTATCTTTCATTTGCTGTATTGGATTGTTAATGTGTGAAAGTTGAATATTTCTAAAGAATATTTTTTCAGCTGAATGGAATAGGGTGTTCCCTTTAGGGAACTCCTTGTGCCCCCTAGCCCCAGCTCCAAAGTAAAAATTGGCTGTAGGATTAAAATCAGATTGTATTACTTTGTGCCTGTGTCAGATAGTGACCACTTTACTGAACTTCCTCCAGGGCAAGATTCATGACAATAAATGCCAACCTGCCTCCCAGTCATCCCCTCCTTATCTTTACAAGGCTGTAGAACATACAAGTTAGTGATTTGGGGGTTCTCTCATAACCCTCAGTCCCCAGGTGGGTAGATGGCAGGTTGGATAAAGAGAAGCCAGTGATGTGGGGGTTCTCTCATAACCCTCAGTCCCCAGGTGGGTAGATGGCAGGTTGAATAAAGAGAAGCTAGGGATATGGGGTGTTACGAATCCCTTTTGGCCCGACAGTCTGGGGGGGGATGGTAGTGAGACCCGTAACATAACTCGTGCAAATTATAATTGTGAGAAAGTAAAAGTGAGAACAAAATAACCACGACTACTGAAATCTAGCGTCAAACTCAGGGTTTATTAATAAACACACGGTAATGGGGGGAGCAGGAAAAGGGGCTGAGCTGGACCCAAGGAAATAAACAATAAGTATTCAAAAACACCCCTAAACTAGACTAGCCTACTTTAACAACAGCTAACTAACTAACCAAAAATACAGTGGGTGGTCTGCCCAGTTCTAACTAGTGTATTTAACAAAGTCTACCTACGGGTAGTGTATGCCCATGGGCGACTTGTCTTGGTTCCCCCTTTTTCCACCAGCAAACAAACACCATAACCAAAAACAATACTCACAGGTGATGACAAAGTGCTATGGAGGTGCTCAAACAAAAGAGAGGTTAATACACAACGAGAGACTGAAACACAGAGACCTACAGACATGGCATTTACAGAGAGATTGAGATCTAGAGCAAACAACTGCCAGGGTTTTTAAACCAAGGGAAAGGAACTGTGATAGGGTAGGAAAAAGGAGGAGGTGTGTCTTCTGATTGATGATTGATTGGTGACTGATTGGGGAGTGATGATTTTCACCTGTGAGGGGAGAAGGAGAGAAAAGAAACACACACACAGGATACACACACAGGATACTTGTATCCATAACACTCCCACCCTTAAAAGAGCAACCCTAGGGGGGATTGCGACCACAGTATTACAATTAATACTCACAATAATAACTAAGTCAACCTTGCAAAACATACAAAAATCATTTACACACGAGACAAAGCATCTGCCAACACATTATCTGAACCCTTTTTGTGGCGGATCTCCAAATTATAATTTTGTACAATCAGCGCCCAACGCATAAGGCGTTGGTTCTGGTTGTACATCCGGTGGAGAAACACTAAGGGGTTATGGTCAGTATACACAATCACTGGTAGGGCACTGGAACCAATGTATACCTCAAAGTATTGCAGAGCCAACAACAAAGCAAGAGCTTCTTGTTCTATTGTCGCATAGTTCGTTTGACATTTATTAAATTTAGGGGAAAAATAACAAACGGGATGATCCACTCCACTCTTGTCCTGCTGCAGTAGAACAGCACCAGCACCTCTGGCACTAGCATCTACCTCAAGTTTGAACGGTTGTTCAAAACCTGGAGCAGCAAGTACAGGGGTACTACATAAGAGTGCTTTCGCTGATTCAAAAGCTCTCTTACAATCAGGGGACCACACAAATGGTCTTGCCGGACTAAGCAAATCGGTCAATGGAGCAACTACCGCAGAGAAATTTTTACAGAAGCTACGGTAGTAGCCAACCATCCCTAAAAAGCCTTGCTGTCTCTGCCTCCAGTTCCATCTGGCGCATTTTAAACGGCATCTGCCGCTGTTCTCTTTCTGCCTCAATTTTACACATCTCCAAATCTAAATGCCACTGTTCTCATTCTCGTTATTTTTCTGCCTCAATTTTACACATCTCCAAATCTAAATGCCACTGTTCTCATTCTCGTTCTTTTTCTGCCTCAATTTTACACATCTCCAAATCTAAATGCCACTGTTCTCATTCTCGTTCTTTTTCTGCCTCAATTTTACACATCTCCAACTGGAGAGTCTCTCGCCTAATTTGGGCTCTCTCTTCTGCCTCCAGTTGTAACTGTGCTAAACGGACATCCCTCCTGGCATCACCGTTTGACAGTGGGGAGAGTGGATCAAAATGGGACAATGTGGCTGGTGTTTTAGCCTCTCCCTCATTATCAGACACCAATGGGCTTACAGGAGCAGCATCATCCCCTACAGGGGTAGTAGACTCAGGCAACGGTAACACAAGCACCTGCTCTTCCAACAATACATTTAATACTAGCTGTTTAACCTCCGCCTTAACTAAACTCTGCGGAATCGATACTGAATAATGGTCAGCCAAGGTCATTAAATCAACTCTACGACATTTGTCAAAAACCTCCCACAAAGGGTTATCCAAAAAGGATTTCAAAGCAAAAGTAGCCATCTTAAACTACTTCACAAGAGCCAAAGAAAATAGCAAACACTAATGCTACTTCAGCTATGACGCTCAACACTGAACTATACCACTACAACAATCTACATGAGCGGCATGGGTGTCAGTTATGACAGATCCCGGATGAGCCCCCGCTTATGTTACTAATCCCTTTTGGCCCGAGAGTCTAGGGGGGGATGGTAATGAGACCCGTAACATACCTTAAGGGAACATTTCGGCATTTCGTGTATGATCAGTGAGAAAGTCCATATTGCAAATGTACGGTCCCTTACTAGACGTCCGAAATCGTTTGTAAAATTCGCGGTCGGCGTCGGGCCGTGCGGTAGGGCCAGACCTACCGGGAAGTCATCAAATGAACTTTGTCGGACATTCGGTTTCCGTTTTATAAAATAAACAAGTTTTTGACCGTTTTTCCGCTATCCCGGAATTTCCCACAAGAGGGCATACGGAATCATATGGCAATTTGGCAAAACATCACGAATCACGACGGGGCCTTATCTCGAAAACGGAAAATATTTCGAAGCCGAAACTCGGTGAGCGTAGGTTTGGCATAATGGGCAGTTGGCCCCGAACAAGATGGCGTCTAGGCCTCGACGGTTTTTGAGTTATGGCCGTTTTTCTGGGATTAAAGGTCCTAAATGGAAATAGAGAAATTATTTTTCCACTTCAGGTCAAAGTCAAGGAGCCTCCGGTGTCAATAAAAAAAGAACCAGCCATTTATCTATCGTCATTTAAGAGAAACGGAACAATGACAACTTGGCAATGGTCACAAATAGGCGTTTTTTTTTTTCAACGGTTACAGATCCAGTTGCAGGGTGTTCATACGAATCTTTTTAAAGTGTGCTGCGGAGCTCTGCGAGATTTCTGTGATTTTCTATGATTTTCTGAAATAACACACACATACTAAACCCTCCGTAAATAACTCAGTTGTTAACGTAAAGACTTAAAACTCAGGATTCTGTAACAGCATACCCCAATGAGGATATGTGGTGATTTATAGCTTCCTGTGCCAACCGGAAGTGCCATAATTGGTGTCTCAGGGGCTGTTTCAAAGGGTTAAAAAAGTCTGATCTGTCCAAAACTTCATATATGTGATTAGGCAACCCCCATGAACTGTAAATCAGTCATTTTTCCCCAAAAAATTCAAAGGAAAAAAAAATCACACTAAAACACAACTTGAATGGAGGGACGTATTGGGGTGCGTAGAGACAGACAGTGGCTGCAATAGTTAGCTTTGTTGGAGCTAAAGAAGAACCGTCGGACCTAGAGTTCCGAAACTTTAGAAACCTGTTCTAGACCTCCGGTTGATGGTGCGTGGTGAGTTACGTGGCTCTAGACGGTTCTCGGACCGAGAAACAGCCTCGTACATTTGCAATACCTTCAATTCATTTTGACCATTACGAAAATGACGACGTTTAGAAAAGTCTCAGAGACGCAAGGCTAGGTGCATTGAAACCGGCTCGGCCCATAGAGACGGACCCCGACGTGCCTGTCCGATAGCTCGTTCAAGGACCCCGTAGCAAGGCATGGAAAAAAGTGGATTTTCAGCACCAATTAGGGTTTTTCTCGGACACCAAATGACCTATCGAGCCGAAACTCGGGATTCGGGGTCGCCTCACATAGGCCTTCACATAATGTCCGAACTGGACCCGCAGCTAGAACGTAACTATGTGTTTTACCTTTTTATTATGTTTTAAACCGAAGGCGCTGTGAATTATGGGACTGCTCTGACATATGTGATAGTTGGCTACTAAATGAGTAGGAAAAAGTGGGTTTGGTGTCAATTGATATCCATTTGGTGTCATAATGACATCTAATTGACTGATGGACACTGACTTGCTAGTTGACTTTTGTACATTTGCAATATGTTTAAACGGAGAGGGACCATCACCAAAATGGCATTCTGAAATCAACACAAAAAATGGCATCACCATAGTCTCCAGACTGTGCCGAGTTCAAGGAGACGCCCCGCTTGACCGTAGCTCGTTCTGAGTGCAGCAAACTTGAAAAAAAGAAGGCCCAAAATGAAGCCTGCACCACAATGTCATTTGATTTTGGGTGGCAGTGAGAGAACCGTTAGGGTGAGAAGCACAATTCCACCACATGAATGTTCCTAAGGTCCTCCCGATCTGAACAAGCCTAACCTTGACCGTGTGGCATTAACCCTTCACAGTAAAACAGGGTTTTTTGATCTCACAGATTACAGTGACATCTCTCCCCATAGGAATACATAGCCTGCACCACAAAATTCAACCTGAAGCCTATATGGGTTATGAATGCCGTATGAACCTGTCTTCGGTACCAGTCCATCAGGCCACTATGAGATCTACCTGTGTCGAATCTAAGCTTCCTGGAGCAACCGGAAGTGGTTAAAATGCCCCTAAAAGTGTTTACCCATACACTGCCTGCAGTTTGATAGACATAGTGCATTCAACCCTGTGTAGATCAGTCAATTCTTAACGTAAAGACTTAAAACTCGGGATTCTGTAAGTGGCTATGTAAATCAAGACATGTGTTTACTTATAGCTTCCTGTGCCAACCGGAAGTGCCTTTAATTGGGTCACACTCTCTGTTTCGAAGGGTTAAAAAAGTCACATCTCTCCAAAACTTCATATGTGTGACTAGGTAACCCTTCTGAACTGTAAATCAGTCATTAATCCCAACAGATGTCAAAGAAAAGCTCCCTCACACACACACAGGAAGGATGGAGTGATAAAGTGCGGTGCTTAAAGACACAGAGAGCAGGAAATGGCATTACCATAATCCCTAGGCCGTACCGAGTTCAGCGAGATATCCCGCTTGACCGTAGCTCGCTCGGTCTAGGCGCAGCGAGCATTAGAATAGTAGGCCCAAAATGAAGCCTGCACCACAATGTCATTTGCTTTTGGGTGACAGTGAGAGAACCGTTAGAGTGAGAAGAAAAATTGCACCACATGAATGTTCCTAAGGTCCTCCCGATCTGAACAAGCCTAACCTTGACCGTGTGGCATTAACCCTTAACAGTAAAACAGTGTTTTTTGATCTCACAGATTACAGTGTCATCTCTCCCCATAGGAATACATTGCCTGCACCCCTAATTTCAACCTGAGGCCTATGTGGGTTATGAATGCCGTATGAACCTGTCTTCGGTACCAGTCCATCAGGCCACTATGAGGTCTACCTGTGTTGATTCTAAGCTTCCTGGACCAACCGGAAGTGGTTAAAATGCCCCTAAAAGTGTTTACCCATACACTGCATGCAGTTTGATAGACATAGTGCATTCAACCCTGTGTAGATCAGTCAATTCTTAACGTAAGGACTTAAAACTCAGGATTCTGTAACAGCATACCCCAATGAGGATATGTGTTGATTTATAACTTCCTGTGCCAACCGGAAGTGCCATAATTGGTGTCTCAGGGGCTGTTTCGAAGGGTTAAAAAAGTCTGATCTTTCCAAAACTTCATATGTGTGATTAGGCAACCCCCATGAACTGTAAATCAGTCATTTTTCCCAAAAAAATTCAAAGGAAAAAAAAATCACACTAAAACACAACTTGGAAGGAGGGACGTATTGGGGTGCGTAGAGACAGACAGTGGCTCCAATACTTAGCTTTGTTGGAGCTAAAAAAGAACCGTCGGACCTAGAGTTCCGAAACTTTAGAAACCTGTTCTAGACCTCCCGTAGATGGTGCGTGGTGAGTTACGTGGCTCTAGACGGTTCTCGGACCGAGAAACAGCCTCGTACATTTGAAATAACTTCAATTCATTTTTGCATCACGAAAATGACGACATTTAGAAATGTCCCAGAGTCGCAAGACTAGGTGCATTGCAAACGTCTCGGCCCATATAGACAGACCCCAACGTTTCTGTCCAATAGCTCATTCAAGGACCCCGTAGCAAGTCATGGAAAATAGTGGATTTTCAGCACCAATTAGGGTTTTTCTCGGACACCAAATGACCTATCGAGCCGAAACTTGGGATTCGGGGTCGCCTCAGCTAGGCCAACACATAACATAAGAAATGGACCCGCAGCTAGAACGTAACTACGTGTTTTATGGTTTTTTTATGGTTTGAACCGAAGGGGTTGTGAATTTTGGGCCAGCTCTGAAGTATGTAATAGTTGGCTACTAAACGAGTTGGAAAAAGTGGGTTTGGTGTCAGTTTGTATCAGTTTGGTGGTCAGAATGATATCTAATTGACTGATGGACTCTTGTCCACTTGACTCTTGTACATTTGCAATATGATCCTATAGTGAAAAAACATCACCAAAAGCGACATTCTGAAATCAACCCAAACGAGCGATTGAGATGACCCAGAATCACTGCAAAGCCATCCCGAGTTCATCGGGCCAGTCAATTTCACATTCCTGCAAGATTTTTATAGCATGACAAATTCGTGATGGTACCTGCCCTTTAAAACATATTGCAAATGCACAGTGACTTTGAAAAAGTAAGAAACAAAAAAAAATACATCTAAAAAATTTTGAGCATGACAAATTCGTGATGGTACCTGCCCATTGAAACATATTGCAAATGCACAGTGACTTTGAAAAAGTAAGGAAACATAAACAAAAAAAATCCAAAATTTTTATTTTTGGGTGACCAGTTGCACGTGCATTTGCAATATGATTCTATAGTGAAAAAACATATTGCAAATGCACAGTGACTTTGAAAAAGTAAGGAAACATAAACAAAAAAAATCTAATTTTTTTGGGGGGGATGACCAGTTGCATGTGCATTTGCAATATGATTCTATAGTAAAAAAACATATTGCAAATGCACAGTGACTTTGAAAAAGTAAGGAAACATAAACAAAAAAAATCTAAAAATTTTTTTGGGGGATGACCAGTTGCATGTGCATTTGCAATATGATTCTATAGTGAAAAAACATATTGCAAATGCACAGTGACTTTGAAAAAGTAAGGAAACATAAAAAAAATCTAAATTTTTTGGGGGGGGATGACCAGTTGCATGTGCATTTGCAATATGATTCTATAGTGAAAAAACATATTGCAAATGCACAGTGACTTTGAAAAAGTAAGGAAAAATAAACAAAAAAATTTTAATTTTTTTTGGGGGGATGACCAGTTGCACGTGCATTTGCAATATGATTCTATAGTGAAAAAACATATTGCAAATGCACAGTGACTTTGAAAAAGTAAGGAAACATAAATAAAAAATTTTTTGGGGGGGATGACCAGTTGCATGTGCATTTGCAATATGATTCTATAGTGAAAAAACATATTGCAAATGCACAGTGACTTTGAAAAAGTAAGGAAACATAAACAAAAAAAATCTAATTTTTTTTGGGGGGATGACCAGTTGCATGTGCATTTGCAATATGATTCTATAGTGAAAAAACATATTGCAAATGCACAGTGACTTTGAAAAAGTAAGGAAACATAAACAAAAAAAATCTAAAAATTTTTTGGGGGGATGACCAGTTGCATGTGCATTTGCAATATGATTCTATAGTGAAAAAACATATTGCAAATGCACAGTGACTTTGAAAAAGTAAGGAAACATAAAAAAAATCTAAATTTTTTGGGGGGGGATGACCAGTTGCATGTGCATTTGCAATATGATTCTATAGTGAAAAAACATATTGCAAATGCACAGTGACTTTGAAAAAGTAAGGAAAAATAAACAAAAAAAATTTAATTTTTTTTTGGGGGATGACCAGTTGCACGTGCATTTGCAATATGATTCTATAGTGAAAAAACATATTGCAAATGCACAGTGACTTTGAAAAAGTAAGGAAACATAAACAAAAAAAATCGAAACATTTTTTTTTTGGGTGACCAGTTGCACGTGCATTTGCAATATGATTCTATAGTGAAAAAACATATTGCAAATGCACAGTGACTTTGAAAAAGTAAGGAAACATAAACAAAAAAAATCTAAAATTTTTTGGGGGGGATGACCAGTTGCATGTGCATTTGCAATATGATTCTATAGTGAAAAAACATATTGCAAATGCACAGTGACTTTGAAAAAGTAAGGAAAAATAAACAAAAAAAATCTAAATTTTTTTTGGGGGGATGACCAGTTGCACGTGCATTTGCAATATGATTCTATAGTGAAAAAACATATTGCAAATGCACAGTGACTTTGAAAAAGTAAGGAAACATAAACAAAAAAAATCTAAATTTTTTTGGGGGGGATGACCAGTTGCATGTGCATTTGCAATATGATTCTATAGTGAAAAAACATATTGCAAATGCACAGTGACTTTGAAAAAGTAAGGAAACATAAACAAAAAAAATCTAAAAAATTTTTTTTGGGTGAGCAGTTGCACGTGCATTTGCAATATGATTCTATAGTGAAAAAACATATTGCAAATGCACAGTGACTTTGAAAAAGTAAGGAAACATAAACAAAAAAAATCTAAAAATTTTTTGGGGGGATGACCAGTTGCATGTGCATTTGCAATATGATTCTATAGTGAAAAAACATATTGCAAATGCACAGTGACTTTGAAAAAGTAAGGAAAAATAAACAAAAAAAATCTAAAAATTTTTTTGGGGGATGACCAGTTGCACGTGCATTTGCAATATGATTCTATAGTGAAAAAACATATTGCAAATGCACAGTGACTTTGAAAAAGTAAGGAAACATAAACAAAAAAAATCTAAAATTTTTTTGGGGGGATGACCAGTTGCATGTGCATTTGCAATATGATTCTATAGTGAAAAAAACATATTGCAAATGCACAGTGACTTTGAAAAAGTAAGGAAACATAAACAAAAAAAATCTAAACATTTTTTTTTTGGGTGAGCAGTTGCACGTGCATTTGCAATATGATTCTATAGTGAAAAAACATCACCAAAAGCGACATTCTGAAATCAACCCAAACGAGCGATTGAGATGACCCAGAATCACTGCAAAGCCATCCCGAGTTCATCGGGCCAGTCAATTTCACATTCCTGCAGGATTTTTATAGCATGACAAATTCGTGATGGTACCTGCCCATTAAAACATATTGCAAATGCACAGTGACTTTGAAAAAGTAAGGAAACATAGAATCAAATTATTTTTTTTTGGGTTACCAGTTGCACATTTCAGATCACCAGTTGCACATTTCAGATCACCAGTTGCACATTTCAGATCACCAGTTGCACGGAGGAAAATCGTTACTTTTGACTTTGACTTTTGACTTCCTATGAAATCATATTCCAAATGGAGAAAACATATGCCTTATGCACTAGTAAAAAAAAAAAAAAATGATAATAAAGTATGACTAAAGTATGTTGATAAAGTTCTTATACATGTGTAATTGACATAAAAATTGAAAGAATTTTGAAAAACGGTCCAGAAAGCACTTTTTTAAGGATGTGTGAAGTTTTTTACCAAATTTTGACATTTTTGACTTTTGACTTTTGACTTCCTATGAAATCATATTGCAAATGGACAAAACATATGCCTTATGCGCATGTAATAAAAAAAAAAAATATTTGATATCAAAATTGGACAAAAGTATATTCATACAGTTCTTACACATGTGTAATTGACAAAAAAAGCGAAAGAAATTCGAAAAAAGGCCCAGAAAGCACTTTTTTAAGGGGTAAAAAGTTTTTGAAAAAAATATCATTTTTTCAAAATTTTTCTTTTGGATGTTGACTTGGGTTGCATTTCCAATATGAAAAACCCAGGTGGAGCGCACTCGCCCCCTGTTGGATTTTTGAGGTGTTACAATTGGCAATTGCCATATGGCATTTGCCATATACTTTGCACGAATCAACGCCGCTTTGGGTGGTATTGGACATCGTGTACATGGTTTGTCCAATGCCAATATTTTGACATTCATTTTTGTACAAATCAGGGGGGTATTCCCTTACATAACTCATGCAAATTATAATAGTGACAAAGTAAAAGTGTGAACGAAATAACCACGACAACAGAAATCTACCGTCAAACTCCAGGTTTATTTATAAACACACGGTAATGGGGGGAGGAGGAAAAGGGGCTGAGCTGGACCCAAGGAAATAAACAATAAATATGCAAAAACACCCCTAAGCTAGACTAGCCTACTTTAACAATAGCTAACTAACTAACCAAAAATACAGTGGGTGGTCCGCCCAGTTCTAACTAGTGTATTTAACAAAGTTCACCTACGGGTAGTGTATGCCCATGGGCGACTTGTCTTGGTTCCCCCTTTTTCCACCAGCAAACAAACAAACACCATAACCAAAAACAATACTCACAGGTGATGACAAAGTGCTATGGAGGTGCTCAAACAAAAGAGAGGTCAATTAATACACAGAGAGCGAGTGAAACACAGAGACCTACAGACATGGCATTTACAGAGAGATTGAGCTCCTGAAATCTACAAAAACAGAGATCTACAAACATGGCATTTACAAAGAGATTGAGCTCTAGAGCAAACAAATGATTGGGTTTTTAAACCATGGGGAAGGAACTGTGATAGGGTAGGAAACAGGAAGAGGTGTGTCTTCTGATTGGTGATTGATTGGGGAGTGATGATTTTCACCTGTGAGGGGAAAAGGAGCGAAAAGAAACACACACACACAGGATAATGGTATCCGTAACACATACACACACACATGATAACATATACACACACATGATAACATACACACTATACACACACACATGATAACATACACACTATACACACACACATGATAACATACGCACTATACACACACACATGATAACATACACACTATACACACACACACAAGATAACATACACACTATACACACACACATGATAACATACACACACACATGATAAAATACACACTATACACACACACATGATAACATACACACTATACATACACACATGATAACATACACACACACATGATAACATACACACTATACACACACACATGATAACATACACACTATACATACACACATGATAACATACACACTATACACACACACATGATAACATACACACACACATGATAACATGCACACTATACACACACACATGATAACATACACACTATACACACACACATGATAACATACACACTATACACACACACATGATAACATGCACACTATACACACACACATGATAACATACACACTATACACACACACACATGATAACATACACACTATACACACACACACATGATAACATACACACTATACACACACACATGATAACATACACACTATACACACACACATGATAACATACACACTATACACACACACATGATAACATACACACACACATGATAACATACACACTATACACACACACATGATAACATACACACTATACACACACACATGATAACATACACACTATACACACACACACATGATAACATACACACTATACACACACACACATGATAACATACACACTATACACACACACATGATAACATACACACTATACACACACACATGATAACATACACACTATACACACACACATGATAACATACACACTATACACACACACATGATAACATACACACTATACACAAATGTACTCATGGAGTTTTCATTGTAGATATGTGGTAGTGGAGTATGGACCTGAGGACTTAGTATGTTGTGAATTCTGTAATGAATGTATTGTGCTGTTTTTAAATTTGTATAAATTAATTAATTTTATCTTTATTAAATATTTATTAAAATTATCTTAATTTTGCCAGAACCCAGGAAGAGTAGCTGCTGCCTTGGCAGTGCTGAACTACCAGCTCATCTGTCAGCTCAGGCTGCACAACTGTTTGCTCTTACTAGAGCATTTATTTAGGCTTCGGTACATTCTGGAAGCAATGTGGGTTCCTCACCTCATCTGCTAAATTGGTTGAAAACTTGTTGGAGGCTATTTTGTTAGCACTTCCCATCTCTGTTAAAAACATGTTTTCTCACCAGGATGTTTCTGATCTGCAAGGGCCTGGGGAAATGAGAATGGAGGAATAAGTGTTCTTGGCACATGACCAAGACCATGTGTAAAATGGGAGGAGTTGTGGTTTGTATGACTAACAATGTAGGCAGAGGAAGGCTGAGACCGGATTGTCATAGGTAACAGTAACGCCTCTGTCTCTGATGTACCTGCATTGCACCTATCATACTACTATGTCTGACCCTGTAGAACAACACCTGTCATACTACTATGACTGACCCTGTAAAACAACACCTATCATACTACTATGACTGACCCTGTACAACAACACCTATCATACTACTATGACTGACCCTGTAAAACAACACCTATCATACTACTATGACTGACCCTGTACAACAACACCTATCATACTACTATGACTGACCCTGTACAACAACACCTATCATACTACTATGACTGACCCTGTACAACAACACCTATCATACTACTATGACTGACCCTGTAAAACAACACCTATCACACTACTATGGCTGACCCTGTACAACAACACCTATCATACTACTATGACTGACCCAGTAAAACAACACCTATCATACCACTATGACTGACCCTGTACAACAACACCTATCATACTACTTTGACTGACCCTGTAAAACAACACCTATCATACTACTATGACTGACCCAGTAAAACAACACCTATCACACTACTATGACTGACCCAGTAAAACAACACCTATCATACCACTATGACTGACCCTGTACAACAACACCTATCATACGACTATGACTGACCCAGTAAAACAACACATTTCACTGAACCAATCTGATGTCTTTAAAAGCTAACCAACATAAAGAAAATTACAGCATAGATGTGTTTTTATTACAACAGTTAATATAACAATGCTGTTTATAAATCTAGTTGAAATTCATCCCAGGACACCTTGACTTGCATTACACTCACTGCAGAAAAATATTCTCATGAAATCACATGACTTTTAGTTAGAGAAGAGGATTCCTCTTAACACGACCTGCTACAAGCAGGAAACAAGTTATGGACGAACCAGAAATGTGACATGTCTGTTTGAGAGTTACCCTGAAAGATGCATGTGTGAACTATCTTGTAACCTCTTTGGGTGACCACATTGGAACATTCTAGTCTTTAAGGACATGAACTGGCAGAACAGGTTTCAGCAAAGAATGGAGTCATTGTTTTCAGGAAGGTGTAACCATGCCGATGGGAGGGACAACAGGCAGACTAAGTGCAAGGGCAGCCACCTGAACTACTGTCCTACAAAGACAAACATCCACCTGAACTACTGTCCTACAGAGACAAACAGCATCTACACAAACAGCCACCTGAACTACTGTCCTACAAAGACAAACAGCCACCTGACCTACTGTCCTACAAAGACAAACAGCATCTACACAAACAGCCACCTGAACTACTGTCCTACAAAGACAAACAGCCACCTGACCTACTGTCCTACAAAGACAAACAGCATCTACACAAACAGCCACCTGAACTACTGTCCTACAAAGACAAACAGCCACCTGACCTACTGTCCTACAAAGACAAACAGCATCTACACAAACAGCCACCTGATCTACTGTCCTACAAAGTGTTATGTAGTTGTGTTGTCATGTTGTATTGTAGTAACCCTCAACTGTAGTTAATGGTGTTATGTAGTTGTGTTGTCATGTTGTATTGTAGTAACCCTCAACTGTATTTAATGGTGTTATGTAGTTGTGTTGTTAATGTTGTATTGTAGTAACCCTCAACTGTATTTAATGGTGTTATGTAGTTGTGTTGTCATGTTGTATTGTAGTAACCCTCAACTGTATTTAATGGTGTTATGTAGTTGTGTTGTCATGTTGTATTGTAGTAACCCTCAACTGTATTTAATGGTGTTATGTAGTTGTGTTGTCATGTTGTATTGTAGTAGCCCTCAACTGTATTTAATGGTGTTATGTAGTTGTGTTGTCATGTTGTATTGTAGTAACCCTCAACTGTATTTAATGGTGTTATGTAGCTGTGTTGTCATGTTGTATTGTAGTAACCCTCAACTGTATTTAATGGTGTTATGTAGTTGTGTTGTCATGTTGTATTGTAGTAACCCTCAACTGTATTTAATGGTGTTATGTAGTTGTGTTGTCATGTTGTATTGTAGTAACCCTCAACTGTATTTAATGGTGTTATGTAGTTGTGTTGTCATGTTGTATTGTAGTAGCCCTCAACTGTATTTAATGGTGTTATGTAGTTGTGTTGTCATGTTGTATTGTAGTAACCCTCAACTGTATTTAATGGTGTTATGTAGTTGTGTTGTCGTGTTGTCATGTTGTATTGTAGTAACCCTCAACTGTATTTAATGGTGTTATGTAGTTGTGTTGTCATGTTGTCATGTTGTATTGTAGTAACCCTCAACTGTATTTAATGGTGTTATGTAGTTGTGTTGTCATGTTGTATTGTAGTAACCCTCAACTGTATTTAATGGTGTTATGTAGTTGTGTTGTCATGTTGTATTGTAGTAACCCTCAACTGTATTTAATGGTGTTATGTAGTTGTGTTGTCATGTTGTATTGTAGTAACCCTCAACTGTATTTAATGGTGTTATGTAGTTGTGTTGTCATGTTGTATTGTAGTAGCCCTCAACTGTATTTAATGGTGTTATGTAGTTGTGTTGTCATGTTGTATTGTAGTAACCCTCAACTGTATTTAATGGTGTTATGTAGTTGTGTTGTCATGTTGTATTGTAGTAACCCTCAACTGTATTTAATGGTGTTATGTAGTTGTGTTGTCATGTTGTCATGTTGTATTGTAGTAACCCTCAACTGTATTTAATGGTGTTATGTAGTTGTGTTGTCATGTTGTCATGTTGTATTGTAGTAACCCTCAACTGTATTTAATGGTGTTATGTAGTTGTGTTGTCATGTTGTATTGTAGTAACCCTCAACAGTATTTAATGGTGTTATGTAGTTGTGTTGTCGTGTTGTCATGTTGTATTGTAGTAACCCTCAACTGTATTTAATGGTGTTATGTAGTTGTGTTGTCATGTTGTATTGTAGTAACCCTCAACTGTATTTAATGGTGTTATGTAGTTGTGTTGTCATGTTGTATTGTAGTAACCCTCAACTGTATTTAATGGTGTTATGTAGTTGTGTTGTCATGTTGTCATGTTGTATTGTAGTAGCCCTCAACTGTATTTAATGGTGTTATGTAGTTGTGTTGTCATGTTGTATTGTAGTAACCCTCAACTGTATTTAATGGTGTTATGTCGTTGTGTTGTTAATGTTGTATTGTAGTAACCCTCAACTGTATTTAATGGTGTTATGTCGTTGTGTTGTTAATGTTGTATTGCAGTAACCCTCAACTGTATTTAATGGTGTTATGTAGTTGTGTTGTCATGTTGTCATGTTGTATTGTAGTAACCCTCAACTGTATTTAATGGTGTTGTGTAGTTGTGTTGTCATGTTGTATTGTAGTAACCCTCAACTGTATTTAATGGTGTTATGTAGTTGTGTTGTCATGTTGTATTGTAGTAACCCTCAACTGTATTTAATGGTGTTATGTAGTTGTGTTGTCATGTTGTATTGTAGTAACCCTCAACTGTATTTAATGGTGTTATGTAGTTGTGTTGTCATGTTGTATTGTACTAACCCTCAACTGTGTTTAATGGTGTTATGTAGTTGTGTTGTCATGTTGTATTGTAGTAACCCTCAACTGTATTTAATGGTGTTATGTAGTTGTGTTGTCATGTTGTATTGTAGTAACCCTCAACTGTATTTAATGGTGTTATGTAGTTGTGTTGTCATGTTGTATTGTAGTAACCCTCAACTGTATTTAATGGTGTTGTGTAGTTGTGTTGTCACGTTGTGAATGTTGTATTGTAGCAGGCCTAACCCTCAACATTTGCTGGTGATGGAGTGAGACACAGACAATACACAGAGACAGCAACAGAATAGGATATGATGGAGAGAGACACCAGACAGGACACAGACAGCAACAGAATAGGATATAATAGAGAGAGACATCAGACAAGACACAGAGACAGCAACAGAAGAATAGGATATGATGGAGAGAGACACCAGACAAGACACAGAGACAGCAACAGAATATGATATGACGGAGAGAGACATCAGACAAGACACAGAGACAGCAACAGAAGAATAGGATATGATGGAGGGAGACACCAGACAAGACACAGAGACAGCAACAGCGGAATAGGATATGATGGAGAGAGACACCAGACAAGACACAGGGACAGCAACAGACGACACAGAGAAAGTGATGTAGAGAGACAGAAGAATAGAGTTCCAGACAGTTGTAGAATGTATGCCAAGACACATTGTAAGAGCTATAAAGAGAGAGGGAGTGGGAGAGAGTACAGGCAGAACCTGATATGTAAATGAGCAGAGCAAATGAAAGTAACTTTTGACGACCTGATGATCATCCAGACTGTGTTTCTATTGAGAGATAAAAGGTAAGACGACGATTGTTATGTGTATTCATATAGTTGATGATATTGTTATGTGTTTTCATATAGTTGATGATATTGTTATGTGTGTTCATATAGTTGATGATATTGTTGTGTGTATTCATATAGTTGATGATATTGTTGTGTGTATTCAAATAGTTGATGATATTGTTATGTGTGTTCATATAGTTGATGATACTGTTATGTGTATTCATATAGTTGATGATATTTCTGGTGGACAGTGTTATAATAGTCCTACTCTCCTTAAAATGTTTTCAATATAAATTAGATGCGTGGGGTGAATTCGTTCTGTGCCCATCTGTGTTTCCCAGGGTGATCACTCCTACACTATCTAGAATCTAAAAGGGTTCTTTGGCTGTAACCATAGGAGAACCCTTTGTAGAACCCTTTTGGGTTCCACGAAGAACCCTTTCCACAGAGGGTTCTACATAGAAGCCAGGAGAATTCTACCTGGAACCCAAAAGCATTCTCTTATGGGGACAGCCAGAGGACCTGTTTGGAACCCTTTAGTCTAAGAGTGTACTGTATCATAGGTCTATATAGACCAGGGTGATCTCCTACTGTATCATAGGTCTATATAGACCAGGGTGATCTCCTACTGTATCATAGGTCTATAGACCAGGGTGATCTCCTACTGTATCATAGGTCTATAGACTTGTCTTCTCAAAACAGGTTTAAAACACAACAAGCAACAAACAAATATTTTCTCTTTCTAATCTACTGTTAACGCTTTTTACTCAGGGAGGTATTTTGTGTGAAAGACAGACAAATAAATATTGTGGAAAGACTAACAACAACTTACACTTCCTCAAAACAGGTTATGTGTGTTCATTAGTTCCCACCGTAGCAAAACATTTGGCAGAAACCGTTTAGGTCACATTGTACAGCATTTGTAGTAAACTGTTTATGCAATGTTGCAAAACTGTTGGCTGTGGAGTAAACTAATGAATACAACCCAGGTTGTTGCCTACGACTCGGCATGTTGATACCTGCCTGATGCTGAAACCTGAACGTAGCCTGAGGGGTAAACTATGATACTAGCTAGATATACTGGTTTTCTAAAGTTAGCCAGATTCAGTTAGCTTCACATTCCAGCTCAGACCTCATCTATCAGAATATACAGAACACAACAGAAAATATCTCAATGTCTTGACATGTTCTGGTTGTGAATTCAGGCTACAAGGTGAGAATCCTGCCAGGAATTATTATAAAGTGTGTAGAGACATTAAATGTCTGGTGTTATTTTAGTATAGTGAAGTATAACACTCCTGACAGTAGATACATTAATTGTATGGTGTAATGTTAGTATAGTGAATGACAGTAAAACACTCCTAACAGTAGATACATTAAATGTCTGGTGTTATGTTAGTATAGTGAATGACAGTATAACACTCCTAACAGTAGATACATTAAATGTCTGGTGTAATGTTAGTATAGTGAATGGCAGTATAACACTCCTAACAGTAGATACATTAAATGTCTGGTGTAATGTTAGTATAGTGAAGTATAACACTCCTAACAGTAGATACATTAAATGTAGGGTGTAATGTTAGTATAGTGAATGACAGTATAACACTCCTAACAGTAGATACATTAAATGTCTGGTGTAATGTTAGTATAGTGAAGTATAACACTCCTAACAGTAGATACATTAAATGTCTGGTGTAATGTTAGTATAGTGAATGACAGTATAACACTCCTAACAGTAGATACATTAAATGTCTGGTGTAATGTTAGTATAGTGAATGACAGTAGAACACTCCTAACAGTAGATACATTAAATGTCTGGTGTAATGTTAGTATAGTGAAGTATAACACTCCTAACAGTAGATACATTAATTGTATGGTGTAATGTTAGTATAGTGAATGACAGTATAACACTCCTAACAGTAGATACATTAATTGTATGGTGTAATGTTAGTATAGTGAATGACAGTATAACACTCCTAACAGTCTACTTCTACTGAGACAGGTTGGTGAAAGTTTAATCATACAAAATGGAGCTGACCGCCCCGTTGTTCACTACATTGGTATCAGAAGCGGCTTTGAGGGCATCAGAATGCCCCGATATGTGAGGGGACAGAGTAGTTGAAAACATGGGGACATGATGTGTGAGGGGACAGAGTAGTCGAAACATGGGGACATGATGTGTGAGGGGACAGAGTAGTCGAAGCATGGGGACATGCCTTCCCATTCAGAGGGGGAAGTGTGAGCCACGTTACAATTCCCACCAATGGTTAACCCTATTGGTGTGATGCCTTACTTTCCAATAACCCATATTCTCTTTCCTGCAATACATCTGTACTCAGAATTGTAGTGATTTAAAAAAAAAAAATATTTCACCTTTATTTAACCAGGGAGGCCAGTTGAGAATAAGTTCTCAACTGCGTCCTGGCCAAGATAAAGTGTAGCAATTCGACACATAGAACAACATAGAGTTACACATGGAATAAACTAAACAGTAGAACAAAAGAAAAAAAAAAGTCTAAATAAAGTGATAGATGTGCAGAAGATGAATGTGCAAGTAGAGATACTGGTGTGCAAAGGAGCAAGATAAATACAGTATGGGGATGAGGTTGTTGGATAGATGGGCTGTTTACTGATGGGCTATGTACAGGCGCAGTGATCTGTGAGCTGCTCTGACAGCTGGTGCTTAAAGCTAATGAGGGAGATATGAGTCTCCAGCTTCAGAGATTTTTGCAGTTAGTTCCAGTCATGGGCAGCAGAGAACAGGAAGGAAAGACGACGAATGGAGGAATTGGCTTTGGGGGGGACCAGTGGGATATACCTGCTGGAGCACGTGGTACGAGTGGGTGCTGCTATGGTGCTGCTTTGGTGACCAGTGAACTAAGCTTTACCTAGCAGAGACTTGTAGATAACCTGTAGCCAGTGGGTTTGGCGACGAGTATGAAGCGAGGGCCAACCAACGAGAGCGTACAGGTCGCAATGGTGGGTAGTGTATGGGGCTTTGGTGACAAAACAGATGGCACTGTGATAGACTGCATCCAGTTTGTTGAGTAGAGTGTTGGAGGCTATTTTATAGATGACATCACCAAAAGTCGAGGATCGGTAGGATGGTCAGTTTTACGAGGGTATGTTTGGCAGCATGAGTGAAGGATGCTTTGTTGAGATATAGGATGCTGATTCTAGATTTAATTTTGGATTGGAGATGCTTAATGTGAGTCTGGAAAGAGAGTTTACAGTCTAACCAGACACCCAGGTATTTGTAGTTGTCCACGTATTCTAAGTCAGAGCCGTCCAGAGTAGTGATGCTGGATGGGCGAGCAGGTGCGGGCAGTGATCGATTGAATAGCATGCATTTAGTTTTACTTGCATTTAAGAGCAGTTGGAGGCCAAGGAAGGACAGTTGTATGGAATTGAAGCTCGTCTGGAGGTTAGTTAACACAGTGTCCATAGAAGGGCCCAATGTATACAGAATGGTGTCGTCTGCGTGGAGGTGGATCAGGGAATCACCCGCAGCAAGAGCAACATCGTTGATATATACAGAAAAGAGTCGGCCAGAGAATTGAACCCTGTGGTACCCCCATAGAGACTGCCAGATCCGGACAACAGGCCCTCCGATATGACACACTGGACTCTATCTGAGAAGTAGTTGGTGAACCAGTCGAGGGAGATATTTTAGAAACCAAGGCTGTTGAGTCCGCATTAGTTACAGAGCAGAGCAGAGCTTTTGTCCGGGGTTGGGGTAGCCAGGAGGAAAGCATGGCCAGCCGTAGGGAAATGCTTCTTGAAATTCTCGATTATCGTGGATTTATCAGTGGTGACAGTGTCCTGGCCTCAATGCAGTTGGCAGCTGGGAGGAGGTGCTCTTATTCTCCATGGACTTTACAATGTTAGTTAAAGCTACAGGATGCAAATATCTAGCTAGCCTCTTCTTTCTCGACTGACTGCGTGTATTGGTTCCTGAACAGTTGCATATCGCGGGGACAATTCAATGCTAGTGCTGTCCGCTACAATATGTTTTTATGCTGGTTGAGGGCAGTCAGGTCTGGAGTGAACCAAGGCCTATATCTGTTCTTAGTTCTACATTTTTTGAAAGGGGCATGCTTATTTAAGATGGTGAGGAAAGCACTTTTAAAGAAAGACCAGGTATCCTCTTCTGACAGGATGAGGTCAATATCCTTCCAGGATACCCGGGCCAGGTCGATTAGAAAGGCCTGCTCGCAGAAGTGTTTGACAGTGATGAGGGGTGGTCGTTTGACCGCAGACCCATAGCGGATGCAGGCAATGAGGCAGTGATCGCTGAGATCCTGATTGAAAACAGCAGGTCACCTAATAGAACAAACTCTGAAGATAGATGGGGGGCAATCAATTCACATATGGTGTCCAGGGCACAGCTGGGAGCTGAGGGGGGTCTATAACAGGCGGCAGAATGTGACTCCACCTGGTCTCTGTACTGACGCTTTGCTTGTTTGATTCCCTTACGGAGGGAATAACTACACTTTTGGTATTCAGCCATGTTTCCAGTCGCCTTGTCATGATTAAATGCGGTGCTTTCAGTTTTTTGCGAATGCTGCCATCAATCCACGGTTTCTGGTTGGGGAAGGCTTTAATAGTCACAGTGGGTATAACATCCTTATGAACTCGCTCACTGAGTCAGCTTATACATCAATGTTATTGTCTGAGGAACATATCCGAATCCACGGGATCGAAGCAATCTTAAAACGTGGAATCCGATTGGTCAGACCCGCCGCCAATTGCAGCAAGCTACTGGGTAACAGAAGCACTTCTTCCATCAATCTCCTTGCTATTCATGTTAAATAAATTAATCTTGGCCTCCCGGGTGGCGCAGTGGTTAAGGGCGCTGTACTGCAGCACCAGCTGAGCCATCAGAGACTCTGGGTTTGCGCCTAGGCTCTGTCGTAACCGGCCGCGACCGGGAGGTCCGTGGGGCGACGCACAGGTGGCCTAGCGTCGCCCGGGTTAGGGAGGGTTTGGCCGGTAGGGATATCCTTGTCTCATCGCTCACCAGCGACTCCTGTGACGGGCTGGGCACAGTGCGCGCTAACCAAGGTTGCCAGGTGCACGGTGTTTCCTCCGACACATTGGTGCGGCTGGTTGGATGCGCGCTGTGTTAAGAAGCAGTGCGGCTTGGTTGGGTTGTGTATCGGAGGACGCATTACTTTCGACCTTCGTCTCTCCTGAGCTCGTACGGGAGTTGTAGCGATGAGACAAGATAGTAGCTACTAACATTTGGATACCACGAAATTGGGGGGAAAAAGGGGGTAAAATAAAAAATAAATAAATAATAATCTTAGTACAAATCTGTCAATTTGTACTAGGCAAGCTGCTAAATCATCTTGCCCAGCCTACTGTTGTCTATCTGAAATAAGATGTAGTCCTATCAGGGGCAATTTTTTGGACCTTGTGGGCGGGTTTTGAGTCATTGGGCTAGAAAAAGTACTTGCATTAAATCACCTGACTGTTTGGATGTGTCTGTTGGTAAATGTTTAATTTCTAAGAGATAATGAATACAAGATAACAATTGACATTCAATCATGTGTTGTCACTGTGTTAACCACAACCAACATGTTGTATCTCTGTTTAGGGGTCAGTGATCTAAAATGAGTCTCTCTGGGGAGAGAGAGGAGGGGTGCCCTGCCTCTAAAATGAGTGTCTCTGGGGAGAGAGAGGAGGGGGTCCCTGCCTCTAAAATGAGTGTCTCTGGGGAGAGAGAGGAGGGAGTCCCTGCCTCTAAAATGAGTCTCTCTGGGGAATATGACACCAAAACTAAGAGGTGAGCTGACAATATTGTTTAAGAATGTATATTCTAAAATGTTTTTTTTTTTATTCAGAAATGATTTCTTATGGGTACATTCTATATAACTGTTCTAGATTTGAGATGTGTATGAAAATGTGTTTTTATGCTAAATGCTATTTATCCATTATTTAACAGGAATGTTGGTATCCTGTATATCTGACTGTGATATGTGGTTGTCTCATCTAGATATCTATATATCCATTATTTAACAGGAATGTTGGTATCCTGTATATCTGACTGTGATATGTGGTTGTCTCACCTAGATATCTATATATCCATTATTTAACAGGAATGTTGGTATCCTGTATATTAGACTGTGATATGTGGTTGTCTCACCTAGATATCTATATATCCATTATTTAACAGGAATGTTGGTATCCTGTATATCTGACTGTGATATGTGGTTGTCTCACCTAGATATCTATATATCCATTATTTAACAGGAATGTTGGTATCCTGTATATCTGACTGTGATATGTGGTTGTCTCACCTAGATATCTATATATCCATTATTTAACAGGAATGTTGGTATCCTGTATATTAGACTGTGATATGTGGTTGTCTCACCTAGATATCTATATATCCATTATTTAACAGGAATGTTGGTATCCTGTATATTAGACTGTGATATGTGGTTGTCTCACCTAGATATCTATTTATCCATTATTTAACAGGAATGTTGGTATCCTGTATATTAGACTGTGATATGTGGTTGTCTCACCTAGATATCTATTTATCCATTATTTAACAGGAATGTTGGTATCCTGTATATCTGACTGTGATATGTGGTTGTCTCACCTAGATATCTATTTATCCATTATTTATCAGGAATGTTGATATCCTGTATATTAGACTGTGAAATGTGGTTGTCTCACCTAGATATCTATTTATCCATTATTTAGCAGGAATGGAATGTTGGTATCCTGTATATTAGACTGTGATATGTGGTTGTCTCACCTAGATATCTATATATCCATTATTTAGCAGGAATGGAATGTTGATATCCTGTATATTAGACTGTGATATGTGGTTGTCTCACCTAGATATCTATTTATCCATTATTTAGCAGGAATGGAATGTTGGTATCCTGTATATCTGACTGTGATATGTGGTTGTCTCAACTAGATATCTATATATCCATTATTTAACAGGAATGTTGGTATCCTGTATATTAGACTGTGATATGTGGTTGTCTCACCTAGATATCTATTTATCCATTATTTAACAGGAATGTTGGTATCCTGTATATTAGACTGTGATATGTGGTTGTCTCACCTAGATATCTATTTATCCATTATTTAACAGGAATGTTGGTATCCTGTATATCTGACTGTGATATGTGGTTGTCGCACCTAAATATCTATATATCCATTATTTAGCAGGAATGGAATGTTCATATCCTGTATATCTGACTGTGATATGTGGTTGTCTCACCTAGATATCTATATATCCATTATTTAACAGGAATGTTGGTATCCTGTATATCTGACTGTGATATGTGGTTGTCTCACCTAGATATCTATATATCCATTATTTAACAGGAATGTTGGTATCCTGTATATTAGACTGTGATATGTGGTTGTCTCACCTAGATATCTATATATCCATTATTTAACAGGAATGGAATGTTCATATCCTGTATATTTGACTGTGATATGTGGTTGTCTCACCTAGATATCTATATATCCATTATTTAACAGGAATGTTGGTATCCTGTATATTAGACTGTGATATGTGGTTGTCTCAACTAGATATCTATGTATCCATTATTTAACAGGAATGTTGGTATCCTGTATATTTGACTGTGATATGTGGTTGTCTCACCTAGATATCTATTTATCCATTATTTAACAGGAATGTTGGTATCCTGTATATTAGACTGTGATATGTGGTTGTCTCACCTAGATATCTATATATCCATTATTTAACAGGAATGTTGGTATCCTGTATATTAGACTGTGATATGTGGTTGTCTCACCTAGATATCTATATATCCATTATTTAACAGGAATGTTGGTATCCTGTATATTAGACTGTGATATGTGGTTGTCTCACCTAGATATCTATATATCCATTATTTAACAGGAATGTTGGTATCCTGTATATCTGACTGTGATATGTGGTTGTCTCACCTAGATATCTATTTATCCATTATTTAACAGGAATCTTGGTATCCTGTATATTTGACTGTGATATGTGGTTGTCTCACCTAGATATCTATATATCCATTATTTAACAGGAATGTTGGTATCCTGTATATTTGACTGTGATATGTGGTTGTCTCAACTAGATATCTATATATCCATTATTTAACAGGAATGTTGGTATCCTGTATATTAGACTGTGATATGTGGTTGTCTCACCTAGATATCTATTTATCCATTATTTAACAGGAATGTTGGTATCCTGTATATTAGACTGTGATATGTGGTTGTCTCACCTAGATATCTATATATCCATTATTTAACAGGAATGTTGGTATCCTGTATATTTGACTGTGATATGTGGTTGTCTCAACTAGATATCTATATATCCATTATTTAACAGGAATGTTGGTATTCTGTATATTAGACTGTGATATGTGGTTGTCTCACCTAGATATCTAAATTTGACCCAGTTTCTCACAGCAGGAAAATATCCGCAAATGTGCATTTTTATGCGGATTATAATTGAGGGAGATTTTGGGGTTAATCCATTTTTCAAATCTGACATTTCTAAGTGGAAATTATACACTTTAGATGCCTTTATAAAGTATTGTAGTGGTTTAATAATTTATTTAAACAATAAAAGATCATTTACCAATGTTTCTGAAAAGTGATATATAACATTTTGGAATGAAACTCTTCTTCTGTTTCCCCATCTGAGCTCAGAGTAGATGAGAGATGTAATGTTTGTCTCTGTTGTGTTGAAGCCCAATCAAGCAGGAGAGACCAGCCTCCCCTGTTCCCAGCTGTGTGTCCATGAAGAGTGACCAGTCTATGATTCTACCTATAGAGTTTAGAGAGGGAGACTTTTCTACTGAACAAAGGTAAGAAGAACTCATGGGTCTTGGTAAACAACACTGTCTCTAGTCATTTCTCCTCTCCCATTTTCCCATTTATTGTTGTTGTTTTCATAATCCATAGGCTAATCATTTTGTCCATTTGCATAGTCCTAAAACAATATTAAACAAACACAACATTCCCTCCCTCCCTCCCTTTGTGTGTGTGTGTGTGTGTGTGTGTGTGTGTGTGTGTGTGTGTGTGTGTGTGTGTGTAGTCCCTAGATGAGGAGATGTAATCTCATGTTTTGTCCACAGAAACCAACAGGGGAGATCAGAGTCAGAGATTCTCAGTGGTCAGTCTTCCCAGAGTCATCAAACAGACCTGGCCTCCATATTCAGTGTATGTGGTCCTGTTATGTACATTTGTTTTTTGTTTACCTCAAGTAAAGTTGATCTGTCAATCATTCATTAATGTGTTAATGAGAAAGCATTTATTCTCTTGCTTAACTTATTTACTTGATATATTTCAGTTGCTTGAAGAGAAAATTATGACATTTGTGAAGAACGAGCTGAAGATGTTCAAGAGGATTCTTAGTCCAGAACTCCCAGAAGGCTTTGAGAGTCAGAAGCAGGAAGTGGTGGATGCTGAAGATGAGAAGCAGGAGAGCACTGCCAGAGAGGGGGCTCTGAAGATCACACTGCACATCCTGAGGAAAATGAACCAGAAGGAGCTTGCTGACACACTGGAGAAATGTAAGATCTGTCTGCCTCATGTTGAATGCTGTTTTATAACATTTAAAAGCTGTAGCTAAAGTACAGCTAAAGTATCTGTGTAACTCAATGATATAGTAGCAGCCTTAACACAACACCTAGTGACCTCATCAAGTAGCAGCAGGGACGTGTTGTGGTGATTAATTTAGAGAGAGAGAGGGAGAGAGAGAGACAACATTAATAATACCATCAATGAGGCCTCCCGGGTGGCGCAGTGGTTAAGGGCGCTGTACTGCAGCTCCAGCTGTGCCATCAGAGACTCTGGGCTCGCACCCAGGCTCTGTCGTAACCGGCCGCGACCGTGAGGTCCATGGGGCGATGCACAATTGGCCTAGCGTCGTCCGGGTTGGTAGGGATGTCCTTGTCTCATCGTGCACCAGCGACTCCTGTGGCGGGCCGGGCGCAGTGCGCGCTAACCAAGGTTGCCAGGTGCACAGTGTTTCCTCCGACACATTGGTGCGGCTGGCTTCCAGTTTGGATGCGCGCTGTGTTAAGCAGTACGGCTAGGTTGGGTTTGGGTTTGTATCGGAGGACGCATGACTTTCAACCTTCGTCTCTCCCGAGCACGTACGGGAGTTGTAGCGATGAGACAAGATAGTAGCTACTAACACAATTGGAATTGGGGAGAAAAAGGAGTAAATTAAAAAAATAATAATACCAATAATAATATAATCAGTCACACCAGTCACATTTATACAGTCAGTTAAGAGAATAAATTATTATAATGTAAAACTTTATATAACTTTATAACAGTCCTACAATACTGTAGACATTAAAACAGACATAATATTAATATCCTCTGTGTTATTTCTAGATTCAGATGAGCTCGCTGTGATTTGCCAACGTGAACTCAAATCTAATCTAAAGAAGAAGTTTCAATGTGTATTTGAGGGGATCGCTAAACAAGGAAACCCAACACTTCTCAATAAGATCTACACAGAGCTCTACATCACAGAGGGTGGAACAGGAGAGGTCAATAATGAACATGAGCTGAGACAGATTGAGACAACAACCAGAAAACAAGCAAGACCAGAGACTGCAATAAAATGTAACGACATCTTCAAACCCTTAACTGGACAAGACAAACCTATCAGAACTGTGATGACAAAGGGAGTCGCTGGCATTGGAAAAACAGTCTCTGTGCAGAAGTTCATTCTGGACTGGGCTGAAGGAAAAGCAAATCAGGATGTCCAATTTGTATTTTCATTCCCTTTCCGGGAGCTGAATTTGATGAAAGGGGACAAACACACTTTCATTAAACTTCTCAATCACTTCTCAATGGAAACCAAACAATCAGGAATCTCCAACTACAACAAGTACAAAGTTCTGTTCATCTTTGATGGTCTGGATGAGTGCCGACTGCCCCTAGACTTCCAGAAGAACAAGATCTGTTGGGACGTCACAGAGTCAACCTCAATAGATGTTCTGCTGACAAATCTCATCAAGGGAAATCTGCTACCCTCTGCTCTCCTCTGGATAACTACCCGACCTGCAGCAGCCAATAAGATCCCTTCAGAGTGTGTTGACCAGGTGACAGAGGTACGAGGGTTCAATGACCCACAGAAGGAGGAGTACTTCAGGAAGAGATTCAGTGATGAGGACCTGTCCAGCAGAATCATCTCACACATAAAGACATCAAGGAGCCTCTACATCATGTGCCACATTCCAGTCTTCTGTTGGATTTCTGCAACAGTCCTTGAACATATGCTGAAACATAAGAGAGAAGAGATGCCCAAGACTCTGACTGAGATGTACACACACCTTGTGGTGTTTCATACCAAACAGAAGAATGAAAAGTATCTTGGGAAAGAAGAGACAGGTCCACATTGGAATAAAGAGAGCATTCTGTCTCTGGGAAAACTGGCTTTTCAACAGCTTGTGAAGGGCAATCTGATTTTCTATGAAGAAGACCTGAAAGAGGCTGGCATTGATGTCAATGAAGCCTCAGTGTACTCAGGATTGTGCACACAGCTCTTTAAAGAGGAATGTGGGCTGTACCAGGACACGGTGTACTGCTTCGTACATCTGAGCATTCAGGAGTTTCTGGCTGCTGTATATGTGTTCCTCTCATTCATCAACAACAATGAAAATCTAATGGACAAACTGCAAACAAAAGACAAACCTGAAGTTACTGTCTACAAGAGTGCTGTGGATAAAGCCTTACAAAGTGAGACGGGAAACCTGGACCTTTTCCTCCGCTTCCTTCTGGGCCTCTCACTGGAGTCCAATCAGAAGCACTTACGAGGTCTACTGACAAAGACAAGAAGCAGCTCACAGAGCCATGAAGGAACAGTCAAGTACATCAAGGAGAAGATCAGGGAGAATCCCTCTCCAGAGAGGAGCATCAATCTGTTCCACTGTCTGAATGAACTGAATGACCATTCCCTAGTGGAGGAGATCCAAAGATACCTGAGCTCAGGAAGTCTCTCCGAAGAAGAACTGTCACCTGCACAGTGGTCAGCTCTGGTCTTTGTGTTGCTGACTTCAGAAAAGGAGCTGGATGTGTTTGACCTGAAGAAATACTCCAGATCAGAGGAAGGTCTTCTGAGGCTGCTGCCAGTGGTCAAAGCCTCCAGAGCTGTTCTGTGAGTAAATAAAATTACATTTAAGAACTAATCATCAGGAAGAAATATTCAGTTTGGAGAAAAATACAGTGCCTTGCGAAAGTATTCGGCCCCCTTGAACTTTGCGACCTTTTGCCACATTTCAGGTTTCAAACATAAGATATAAAACTGTATTTTTTTGTGAAGAATCAACAACAAGTGGGACACAATCATGAAGTGGAACAACCTTTATTGGATATTTCAAACTTTTTTAACAAATCAAAAACTGAAAAATTGGGCGTGCAAAATTATATAGATTCATCTTCCGTCTCCTAGAATTGTATGGTCATAATGTTATACTAATGTGAAAACTTTTGTATCCAAATCCGGCTTGTGTCCCACTTGTTGTTGATTATTCACAAAAAAATACAGTTTTATATCTTTATGTTTGAAGCCTGAAATGTGGCAAAAGGTCGCAAAGTTCAAGGGGGCCGAATACTTTCGCAAGGCACTGTATGTATTATAATATGTATATAATATTATTTTGAAAAACATATTGAATAAATGCATTGATTTTCACATTAGTATACCATTATGACCATACAATTCTAGAAGACAGATGAATCTATATGTTGTTTGATAGAATAAACCAAATGCATCTGCCATTGTCCTTCTACACTACTGGTGTTAAATTAACAGTGTGTTTGTGAAGTCATGATGATCTCTTTGTCAGGCTGTCAGACTGTGGAGTCACAGAGGAAGGCTGTGCTTCTCTGGTCTCAGCTCTGAGGTCAAACCCCTCACACCTGAGAGAGCTGGATCTGAGTAACAATGACCTGAAGGATTCAGGAGTGAAGCTGCTCTCTGCTGGACTGGGGAATCCCCACTGTAAACTGGAGACTCTGAGGTCAGTATTATCAGATATGAAAGCACTTTATGTATGTAGTTCTCCCATTTGAAAAGTCGTAATTATTTGGTTATATTCACTTATAGTGTATTAAAGTAGTCATACGTTTAGTATTTGGTCCCATATTCCATGCCTGCAGTGATTACATCAGGCTTGTGATTCTACTAACTTGTTGAATTAATTTGCAGTTTGTCTTGGTTGTGTTTTAGATGTTTTCCTAATAGAAACTGAATGGTGAATAATGTCCTGTCATTTTGGAGTCACTTCACTTGTATTGTCAGTAAAAATAGAAGATGTTTCTGAACACTTCTACATTCATGTGGATCCTACCATGATTATGAATAATCATGAATGAATCGATGATAATGATGAATGAGAAAGTTACAGAGGCACAAAGATCCCCTCTGTTATTGGTAATGGTGAGAGGTTAGCATGTTTTGTTGTAGCCTCTGTTATTGGTAATGGTGAGAGGTTAGTATGTTTTGTTGTAGCCTCTGTTATTGGTAATGGTGAGAGGTTAGCATGTTTTGTTGTACTCTGTTATTGGTAATGGTGAGAGGTTAGCATGTTTTGTTGTAGCCTCTGTTATTGGTAATGGTGAGAGGTTAGCATGTTTTGTTGTAGCCTCTGTTATTGGTAATGGTGAGAGGTTAGTATGTTTTGTTGTAGCCTCTGTTATTGGTAATGGTGAGAGGTTAGCATGTTTTGTTGTACTCTGTTATTGGTAATGGTGAGAGGTTAGTATGTTTTGTTGTAGTCTCTGTTATTGGTAATGGTGAGAGGTTAGCATGTTTTGTTGTAGTCTGTTATTGGTAATGGTGAGAGGTTAGCATGTTTTGTTGTAGTCTGTTATTGGTGATGGTGAGAGGTTAGTATGTTTTGTTGTATCCTCTGTTATTGGTAATGATGAGAGGTTAGCATGTTTTGTTGTAGCCTCTGTTATTGGTAATGGTGAGAGGTTAGCATGTTTTGTTGTAGCCTCTGTTATTGGTAATGGTGAGAGGTTAGCATGTTTTGTTGTAGCCTCTGTTATTGGTAATGGTGAAAGGTTAGCATGTTTTGTTGTAGCCTCTGTTATTGGTAATGGTGAGAGGTTAGTATGTTTTGTTGTAGCCTCTGTTATTGGTAATGGTGAGAGGTTAGTATGTTTTGTTGTATCCTCTGTTATTGGTAATGATGAGAGGTTAGCATGTTTTGTTGTAGCCTCTGTTATTGGTAATGGTGAGAGGTTAGCATGTTTTGTTGTACTCTGTTATTGGTAATGGTGAGAGGTTAGTATGTTTTGTTGTAGTCTCTGTTATTGGTAATGGTGAGAGGTTAGCATGTTTTGTTGTAGTCTGTTATTGGTAATGGTGAGAGGTTAGCATGTTTTGTTGTAGTCTGTTATTGGTGATGGTGAGAGGTTAGTATGTTTTGTTGTATCCTCTGTTATTGGTAATGATGAGAGGTTAGCATGTTTTGTTGTAGCCTCTGTTATTGGTAATGGTGAGAGGTTAGCATGTTTTGTTGTAGCCTCTGTTATTGGTAATGGTGAGAGGTTAGCATGTTTTGTTGTAGCCTCTGTTATTGGTAATGGTGAGAGGTTAGCATGTTTTGTTGTAGCCTCTGTTATTGGTAATGGTGAGAGGTTAGCATGTTTTGTTGTATCCTCTGTTATTGGTAATGGTGAGAGGTTAGCATGTTTTGTTGTAGCCTCTGTTATTGGTTATGATGAGAGGTTAGCATGTTTTGTTGTAGCCTCTGTTATTGGTAATGGTGAGAGGTTAGCATGTTTTGTTGTAGCCTCTGTAACTTTCTCACTCATTATTATTCATGATTCATTCATGATCTTTCTCAATCATGGCAGTCACAGGCTTGGTGTAGTCATTGTTCAAATAATATGGGACCAAAACAAACTGCAAATGCAACCAACGAGTTTACGACCAAATACTCAACTTTTGACTACTTTAATACACTATAAGGTAATTGGTCAGATTACTGATGACTTCTTGGGGAGACTGGAAACATAAAGGGCTTTCATTTATTTTATTATTTATTATTATATTTATTTACTTTATTTTTCTAAATGGTGAAACAGACTGATACTGCTTTTTAAACTGGTCTTGTCAGTCGACTATAATATTTGTACTTTTCATGTTTCTCTCTACTAGTAATACTTTGATCATTTGTAATTTATAATAATGATACATTCATTTATGAATAGATATGGCAGGTTTCAGGACACTGATGTATCTGAAAATGTTGAAAAATATACTGCCACTATTTTAACCACCAAAGAATAGCAGTGTGATTTTAATATGATTTGACTCTTTGCAGGCTGTCAGGCTGTCTAGTCACAGAGGAAGGCTGTGCTTCTCTGGTCTCAGCTCTGAGGTCAAACCCCTCACACCTGAGAGAGCTGGATCTGAGTAACAACGACCTGAAGGATTCAGGAGTGAAGCTGCTCTCTGCTGGACTGGGGAATCCCCACTGTAAACTGGAGACTCTGAGGTCAGTATTATCAGATATGAAAGCACTTTATGTATGTAGTTCTCCCATTTGAAAAAGTCGTAATTAATATAATTTGCAGTTTGTCTCGGTTGTGTTTTATGTTTTTCCTAATAGAATCTGAATGGTGAATAATGTCCTGTCATTTTGGAGTCACTTCACTTGTATTGTCAGTAAGAATAGAATATGTTTCTGAACACTTCTACACTCATGTGGATGCTACTATGATGATGAATAATCAGGAATGAATCGATGATAATGATGAATGAGAAAGTTACAGAGGCACAAATATCAGACCCCCTCTGTTATTGGTAATGGTGAGAGGTTAGCATGTTTTGTTGTAGTCTCTGTTATTGGTAATGGTGAGAGGTTAGTATGTTTTGTTGTAGCCTCTGTTATTGGTAATGGTGAGAGGTTAGCATGTTTTGTTGTAGCCTCTGTTATTGGTAATGGTGAGAGGTTAGCATGTTTTGTTGTAGCCTCTGTTATTGGTAATGATGAGAGGTTAGCATGTTTTGTTGTAGCCTCTGTTATTGGTAATGGTGAGAGGTTAGCATGTTTTGTTGTAGCCTGTTATTGGTAATGGTGAGAGGTTAGCATGTTTTGTTGTAGTCTGTTATTGGTAATGGTGAGAGGTTAGCATGTTTTGTTGTAGTCTGTTATTGGTGATGGTGAGAGGTTAGTATGTTTTGTTGTATCCTCTGTTATTGGTAATGGTGAGAGGTCAGCATGTTTTGTTGTAGTCTCTGTTATTGGTAATGGTGAGAGGTTAGCATGTTTTGTTGTAGCCTCTGTTATTGGTAATGGTGAGAGGTTAGCATGTTTTGTTGTAGCCTCTGTTATTGGTAATGATGAGAGGTTAGCATGTTTTGTTGTAGCCTCTGTTATTGGTAATGGTGAGAGGTTAGCATGTTTTGTTGTAGCCTGTTATTGGTAATGGTGAGAGGTTAGCATGTTTTGTTGTAGTCTGTTATTGGTAATGGTGAGAGGTTAGCATGTTTTGTTGTAGTCTGTTATTGGTGATGGTGAGAGGTTAGTATGTTTTGTTGTATCCTCTGTTATTGGTAATGGTGAGAGGTTAGCATGTTTTGTTGTAGCCTCTGTTATTGGTAATGGTGAGAGGTTAGCATGTTTTGTTGTAGCCTCTGTTATTGGTAATGGTGAGAGGTTAGCATGTTTTGTTGTAGTCTCTGTTATTAGTAATGGTGAGATGTTAGCATGTTTTGTTGTAGCCTCTGTTATTGGTAATGGTGAGAGGTTAGCATGTTTTGTTGTAGTCTCTGTTATTGGTAATGGTGAGAGGTTAGCATGTTTTGTTGTAGCCTCTGTTATTGGTAATGGTGAGAGGTTAGCATGTTTTGTTGTATCCTCTGTTATTGGTAATGGTGAGAGGTTAGCATGTTTTGTTGTAGCCTCTGTTATTGGTAATGGTGAGAGGTTAGCATGTTTTGTTGTAGCCTCTGTTATTGGTAATGGTGAGAGGTTAGCATGTTTTGTTGTAGCCTCTGTTATTGGTAATGGTGAGAGGTTAGCATGTTTTGTTGTAGTCTCTGTTATTAGTAATGGTGAGATGTTAGCATGTTTTGTTGTAGCCTCTGTTATTGGTAATGGTGAGAGGTTAGCATGTTTTGTTGTAGCCTCTGTAACTTTCTCACTCATTATTATTCATGATTCATTCATGATCTTTCTCAATCATGGCAGTCACAGGCTTGGTGTAGTCATTGTTCAAATAATATGGGACCAAAACAAACTGCAAATGCAACCAACGAGTTTACGACCAAATACTCAACTTTTGACTACTTTAATACACTATAAGGTAATTGGTCAGATTACTGATGACTTCTTGGGGAGACTGGAAACATAAAGGGCTTTCATTTATTTTATTATTTATTATTATATTTATTTACTTTATTTTTCTAAATGGTGAAACAGACTGATACTGCTTTTTAAACTGGTCTTGTCAGTTGACTATAATATTTGTACTTTTCATTTTTCTCTCTACTAGTAATATTATGATAATTTATAATGATAACTGGTCTGTACATTTTTCTCTCAACAAGCAATACTTTGATAATTTGTCATTTATAATAATGATACATTCATTTATGAATAGATATGGCAGGTTTCAGGACACTGATGTATCTGAAAATGTTGAAAAATATACTGCCACTATTTTCACCACCAAAGAATAGCAGTGTGATTTTAATATGATTTGACTCTTTGCAGGCTGTCAGGCTGTCTAGTCACAGAGGAAGGCTGTGCTTCTCTGGTCTCAGCACTGAGGTCAAACACCTCACACCTGAGAGAGCTGGATCTGAGTAACAATGACCTGAAGGATTCAGGAGTGAAGCTGCTCTCTGCTGGACTGGGGAATCCCCACTGTAAACTGGTGACTCTGAGGTCAGTATTATCAGATATGAAAGCACTTTATGTATGTAGTTCTCCCATTTGAAAAAGTCGTAATTAATATAATTTGCAGTTTGTCTCGGTTGTGTTTTATGTTTTTCCTAATAGAATCTGAATGGTGAATAATGTCCTGTCATTTTGGAGTCACTTCACTTGTATTGTCAGTAAGAATAGAAGATGTTTCTGAACACTTCTACATTCATGTGGATGCTACTATGATGATGAATAATCAGGAATGAATCGATGATAATGATGAATGAGAAAGTTACAGAGGCACAAAGATCCCCTCTGTTATTGGTAATGGTGAGAGGTTAGCATGTTTTGTTGTAGCCTCTGTTATTGGTAATGGTGAGAGGTTAGCATGTTTTGTTGTAGCCTCTGTTATTGGTAATGGTGAGAGGTTAGCATGTTTTGTTGTAGCCTCTGTTATTGGTAATGGTGAGAGGTTAGCATGTTTTGTTGTAGCCTCTGTTATTGGTAATGGTGAGAGGTTAGCATGTTTTGTTGTAGCCTCTGTTATTGGTAATGGTGAGAGGTTAGCATGTTTTGTTGTATCCTCTGTTATTGGTAATGGTGAGAGGTTAGCATGTTTTGTTGTATCCTCTGTTATTGGTAATGGTGAGAGGTTAGTATGTTGTGTTGTAGTCTCTGTTATTGGTAATGGTGAGAGGTTAGCATGTTTTGTTGTAGCCTCTGTTATTGGTAATGGTGAGAGGTTAGTATGTTTTGTTGTAGCCTCTGTTATTGGTAATGGTGAGAGGTTATTATGTTTTGTTGTAGCCTCTGTTATTGGTAATGGTGAGAGGTTAGCATGTTTTGTTGTAGCCTCTGTTATTGGTAATGGTGAGAGGTTAACATGTTTTGTTGTAGCCTCTGTTATTGGTAATGGTGAGAGGTTAGCATGTTTTGTTGTATCCTCTGTTATTGGTAATGGTGAGAGGTTAGCATGTTTTGTTGTAGCCTCTGTTATTGGTAATGGTGAGAGGTTAGTATGTTGTGTTGTAGTCTCTGTTATTGGTAATGGTGAGAGGTTAGCATGTTTTGTTGTAGCCTCTGTTATTGGTAATGGTGAGAGGTTAGTATGTTTTGTTGTAGCCTCTGTTATTGGTAATGGTGAGAGGTTAGTATGTTTTGTTGTAGCCTCTGTTATTGGTAATGGTGAGAGGTTAACAAGTTTTGTTGTAGCCTCTGTTATTGGTAATGGTGAGAGGTTAACATGTTTTGTTGTAGCCTCTGTTATTGGTAATGGTGAGAGGTTAGCATGTTTTGTTGTAGCCTCTGTTATTGGTAATGGTGAGAGGTTAGCATGTTTTGTTGTAGCCTCTGTTATTGGTAATGGTGAGAGGTTAGCATGTTTTTTTGTAGCCTCTGTTATTGGTAATGATGAGAGGTTAGCATGTTTTGTTGTAGCCTCTGTTATTGGTAATGGTGAGAGGTTAGCATGTTTTGTTGTAGCCTCTGTTATTGGTAATGGTGAGAGGTTAGCATGTTTTGTTGTATCCTCTGTTATTGGTAATGGTGAGAGGTTAGCATGTTTTGTTGTAGCCTCTGTTATTGGTAATGGTGAGAGGTTAGCATGTTTTGTTGTAGCCTCTGTTATTGGTAATGTTGGAGAATAGAGACACATTTAAAATGTTAGCTTCACTGTCTAAATAGATATGATGTGGACTGTTTACTCAATACAATCTAAATCTGATACCTCACTGTCTAAATAGATATGGTGTGGACTGTATACTCAATACAATCTAAATCTGATACCTCACTGTCTAAATAGATATGGTGTGGACTGTATACTCAATACAATCTAAATCTGATACCTCACTGTCTAAATAGATATGGTGTGGACTGTATACTCAATACAATCTAAATCTGATACCTCACTGTCTAAATAGATATGGTGTGGACTGTATACTCAATACAATCTAAATCTGATACCTCACTGTCTAAATAGATATGGTGTGGACTGTTTACTCAATACAATCTAAATCTGATTCCTCACTGTCTAAATAGATATGGTGTGGACTGTATACTCAATACAATCTAAATCTGATACCTCACTGTCTAAATAGATATGGTGTGGACTGTATACTCAATACAATCTAAATCTGATACCTCACTGTCTGTCTTCTGACTGATACTGCTTTTTAAACTGGTCTGGTCAGTCTACTACATTTAAAATGTTAGCTTCACTCTCAAAATAGATATATATAGAGCCAGTCTAATATAGAGTAATCAAATATGTGCACATGTTTCTCTCTACTTTACTTTGATAATTTATAATAATGCTACATTAATTTATGAATAGATATGGCAGGTTGCAGGATACTGATGTATCTGAATATGTTGAAAAAATATACTGCCACTATTTTCACCACCAAAGAATAGCAGTGTGGTTTTAATATGATTTGACTCTTTGCAGGCTGTCAGGCTGTCTAGTCACAGAGGAAGGCTGTGCTTCTCTGGTCTCAGCTCTGGAGTCAAACCCCTCACACCTGAGAGAGCTGGACCTGAGCTACAATCACCCAGGAGACTCAGGAGTCAGACTGCTCTCTGCTGGACTGGAGGATCCACACTGCAGACTGGAGAAACTCAAGTATGTAGAGGGTTTATGTCAATGTTCATATCAGACGTGTTTGACTTATCAGGCTAGTTAAGACAAACATTCTGACCACCACTTGGACAAAGTTATATGATGACTGTGTGTGTGTGTGTGTGTGTGTGTGTTCAGGTGTATCCCTCAATGACTGTCTGTTCTTCTGCTTACCGCTACAGTGTGGAACATGGTGGAGAGAACAGAATGAAACCTGGACTTAGAAAATGTGAGTGTTGACTGCTGTGAAGAATATGACTAAGAATAAGTCTTAATTCAAGTTAAGTCAAAGTCAAAGACCACCATCATTACTGACTTGGTCATATTAAAAATCAGCTGTAGTTCTACAGAAACAGAAATCAGGGACACCAACGTTTACAAAGAGTTGCTTTGTGTGTGTGTGTGTGTGTGTAATTAATGGGAATAAGTGTGTTTTATATTACCATACAGTATAACATATGATCATTCAACAAGTCTCAAGTTACCTTAACTTCTCCTTTTGATACCTAGAAACATCTACATTAAATGAATTAGTGAAAAGTGAGTTAACATTCTAATGTGAATGATGATGATTTCTAATATTGTGTCTGGTTTCATCCATCAGATGTCTGTGATCTCACACTGGACCCAAACACAGTAAACAGACTCCTCTCTCTGTCTGAGGAGAACAGAAAGGTGACATGTAGGAGAGAGGAGCAGCCGTATCCTGATCACCCAGAGAGATTTGAGGACTGTGAACAGGTGCTGTGTAGAGAGGGTCTGACTGGGTGCTGTTACTGGGAGGTAGAGTGGAGTGGGAGAAGGGCTGGTATAGGAGTGACATATGAAGGAATCAACAGGAGACGAGGGGGTAGGGACTGTGGTCTTGGATACAATGACACGTCCTGGAGTCTGTCCTGCTCTGACAACAGTTACTCTGCCTGGCACAATAATAATCACACTACCATAGACGTCCACCCCTCCAGCCCCCACAGAGTAGGAGTGTATCTGGACTGGCCAGCCGGCACTCTGTCCTTCTATAGAGCCTCCTCTGACACACTGACCCACCTGATCACATTCACCTCCACATTCACTGAGCCCCTCTATCCAGGGTTTGGGGTTTGGTGGGAAGAAGGCGACTCAGTGTCCCTCTGTCAGTGATACACACACACTGGACAAACACACACACACACACACACACACACACACACTGGACAAACACACACACACCTGCTGGACACACACTTGACACACACACACACCTGCTGGACACACACACTAGATACACACACACACACTGGACAAACACACACACACACACACACTGGACAAACACACACACACCTGCTGGACACACACTTGACAAACACACACACCTGCTGGACACACACACTAGATACACACACACACACACACTGGACACACACACACACACACACACACACACACACACACACACACACACACACACACACACACACACTGGACTCACAGACACACGCTGGACACACACACACACACTGGACGCACACACACACACACACACACACTGGACACACACACACACTCACACTGGATACACACACACACACAAACTGGACACACACACACACACACACTGGACTTACAGACACACACTGGACACACACACACACACACACAAACACACACTAGACTCACAGACACACACTGGACAAATACACACACACACACACACACACTGGACAAACACACACACACACACTGGACACACACACACACATACACACACTGGACTCACAGACACACACACACACACACACACATACACAGACACACACACACACACACACACACTAGAAAAACACACACACAAACACACTGGACACACACATACACACTGGACACACAGACACACACTGGACACACACACACACACACACACACTGGACTCACAGACACACACTGGACACACACACACACACACTGGACAAATACACACACACACACTAGACAAACACACACACAAACACAGTGGACACAGACACACACTGGACACACAATGGACACAGACACTGGTCACACACACTCACACACACACACTGGTCACACACACTCTGGACACACACACACACACACACTGGACTCACAGACTCACACTGGACACACACACACACACACTGGACTCACAGACACAAGCTGGACACACACACACACACACACACACTAGATACACCCACACACACACATAGGACACACACACACTGGACACACACACACTGGACACACACACACACTGGACACACATACACACATACACACTGGACACACACACACTGGACACACACACACTGGACACACACACACACACTGGACTTACAGACACACACTGGACACACACACACACACACTGGACAAACACACACTAGACAAACACACACACACACACTGGACACACACACACACATACACACACTGGACTCACAGACACACACACACACACACACACACACACACACACTGGACACACACACACACACACTGGACAAACACACACTAGACAAACACACACACACACACTGGACACACACACACACATACACACACTGGACTCACAGACACACACACACACACACACACACACACACACACACACACACACACACAAACACACTGGACACACACATACACACTGGACACACACACTGGACACACAGACACACACTGGACACACACACACACACACACTGGACTCACAGACACACACTGGACACACACACACACACACTGGACAAATACACACACACACACTAGACAAACACACACACAAACACAGTGGACACACACACACGCTGGACTCACAGACACACACTGGACACACACTGGACACAGACACTGGTCACACACACTCACACACACACACTGGTCACACACACTCTGGACACACACACACACACACACTGGACTCACAGACTCACACTGGACACACACACACACACACTGGACTCACAGACACACGCTGGACACACACACACACACACTAGATACACACACACACACACATAGGACACACACACACTGGACACACACACACTGGACACACACACACTGGACACACACACACTGGACACACACACACTGGACACACACACACTCTGGACACACACACTGGACACACACACACTGGACACAAACACACTGGACACACACACACTGGACACACACACACTGGACACAAACACACTGGACACACACACACTGGACACACACACACTGGACACACACACACTGGACACACACACACTGGACACACACACACTCTGGACACACACACTGGACACACACACACTGGACACAAACACACTGGACACACACACACTGGACACAAACACACTGGACACAAACACACTGGACACACACACACTGGACACAAACACACTGGACACACACACACTGGACACACACACTCTGGACACACACACATGCGCGTCTTTCTATAGTAGTGAGGACCTCTTACAATAACACTGTTAAAATACCAATGTGATCATTTGTTGTCTTTTATGTTGAAAAACTAATTATACAATTATATATAATTATATCTGGACATACGCTCCATAGTTGTACAAGTATACAAGGATATATTGTACTTTTCATAATAAAACAGACTTGAAACAAGAAAAGCCTGTTAATTTTATTTCACCTTAATTGTGAAAACAGTTTGTTTATTGATTTTTACGTTGCCTCCGTCAGGTTGATGATAAGATAAGGTCACTATAGCAACAGAGTGTTGTCATGCAGGGTCACTATAGCAACGTAGTGTTGTCATGCGGTGTCACTACAGCAACATAGTGTTGTGATGCAGGGTCACTATAGCAACGTAGTGTTGTGATGCAGGGTCACTATAGCAACAGAGTTCTCTCTGTTCTCTGCTCTCTTTGCTCTCTGCTCCCTCTGCTCTCTTTTCTCTCTTTTCTCTGCACTCTGCTCTCTCTCACTCTCTGCTCTCTCTGCTCTCTTTTCTCTGCACTCTCTGCTCTCTCTGCTCTCTCACTCTCTCTTTGCTTTCTCAGCCTGCTCTCTGCTCGCTCTCTCTGCTCCCTCTCTCTCTGCTCTGTCTCTGCCTCTACTCTCTCTGCTCTCTGTTCTCTGCTCTCTCTCTCTCTGCGCTCTGCTCTCTCACTTCCTCTGATCTCTCTGCTCTCTCTCTCTGCTTTCTCTCTCTCCCTCTGCTCTCTCTCTGCTCTCTCTGCCCTCTGCTCTCCCTGATCTGTCTCTCTGCTTGTTGGAGGAAATTATAGTTGAAATGATTAATTATGCATACATTAGATTAGAACCAGTTATTTTAATACTATTATGTTATGGTATGAAATGTATGGGTTCTTGGTTAAGCTGTTACTGAAAATGTAAGTAAAACAAATGAATTGTCTGTACCTTGTGGGAAAGGGAGAAGGAGGGCATATCTTTCAGACAGATTGGAATGTTTGTTTTACGAGGGGAGTAGAAGACATCTCCAGACCTGAAGACACTGCGCTATTGTGTGGATCGGAGAGGGTGTGAGAAACTGATGACGTCATTTTATGTTGTCTCTTTAAAATGTAAGGTTCTTTGTATTTTGGGTCAGTACTCTCTTGTAATAAACACTGCTACCTGAGTTTAAGACTGGGGCTCTGTCCATTCCTATAATAATAATATGGGTTTTACGATCCCATAGAATGCATTGACAGAGTACTTCATTCTGATTGGGAAATAATACAGAGGAATTTAGAATTCCACTAACACTGCTCTCAGCTCTCTCTCGTCTTTCTCTCTGCTCTCTCTCTTTGCCCTCTCTGTTCTCTCTCTCACTATTTTCTCTCTGTTCTCTGCTCTCTCTGCTCTGCTCTCTCTTTTCACTGCTCTCTCTTTTCACTGCTCTCTCTGCTCTCTCTTCTCTGCTCTCTTTCTGCTCTCTCTCTTCTCTCTCAGCCTGCTCTCTGCTCTCTTTCTGCTCTCTGTGCTCTCTCTTTTCTCTGCTCTCTCTCTCTCGTCTTTCTCTCTGCCCTCTCTGCTCTCTCTCTCTCTCTGCTCTCTCACTCTTGCTCTCTCACTCTCTCTTTGCTTTCTCAGCCTGCTCTCTGCTCACTCTCTCTCTGCCTCCTCTCTCTCTGCTATCTCTCTTCTCTCTATTCTCTGCTCTCTCTCTCCCTCTGTTCTCTATGCTCTCTCTCTTTCTCCCTCTGCTCTCTCTCTGCTCTATGCTCTCTCTCTCTTTCTCCCTCTGCTCTCTCTGCTCTCTCTCTCTGCGCTCTCTCTCTGTTCTCTGCTCTCTCTGCTCTCTCTGCTCTGCTGCTCTCTCTCTGCCCTCTGCTCTCTCTCTGCTCTCTTGTCTCTCTGTTTTCTGCTCTCTCTCTGCCTCTGCTCTCTCTGTTCTCTGCTCTCTCTCCCTCTCGTCTCTCTCTCTCTTTCTCCCTTTGCTCTCTCTGCTCTGCTGCTCTCTATTTTATCTGCTCTCTCTGCTCTCTGCTCTTCCTCTCTGCTCTCTCTGCTCTCTTTCTCTGCCCTCTCTCTGCCCTCTCTGCTCTCTCACTCTTCTCACTCTCTGCTCGCTCTCTGCTCTCTCTGCTCTCCGCTCTCTCTCTGCTCTCTCAGCCTGCTCTCTGCTCTCTCTCTGCTCTCTCTCTCTGTTCTCTCCTCTCTCACTCTGCTCTCTCTCTCTCCCTCTGCTCTCTCTCCCTCTGCTCTCTCTCTCTCTGCTCTCTCTCTTTTCTCTCTCCCTATCTGGTCTCTTCTTTCTCCCTCTACTCACTGCTCTCTTCTCTCTCCCTCTGCCCTCTCTATCTGCTCTCTTGCTTTTCTCTGCTCTCTCTGCTCTCTGCTCTCTCTCTCTGCTCTCTCTCTTTCTGCCCTCATTATCTGCTGTCTCTCTCTGCTCTCTCTGTCCTCTGCTCTCTCTCTCCCTCTGCTCTCTCTGTTCTCTGCTCCCTCTGCTCTGTCTGCTCTCTCTCTCTTCTCCCTGTTCTCTGCTCTCTCACTCCCTCTGCTTTCTCTGCTCTCTCTTTGCTCTCTGTTCTCTGCTCTCTCTGCCCTTTGTTCTCTGCTCTGCTGCTCTCTCTACCCGCTCGCTCTGCTCTCTCAGCCTGCTCTCTGCTCTCTCACTCTCTACTATCTCTGCTCTCTCTGCTCTCTTTGATCTCTCTCTCACTCTCTGCTCTCTCTTTGCTCTCTCAGCCTACTCTCCGCTCTCTCCCTCCCTCCCCCTCTCTCTTTCTCTCTCTCTCTCTAATGCTCTCTGCCCTCTCTCAGCCTTCTCTCTTCTCTCTGCTCTCGCTCTCTGCTCTCTCAGCCTGCTTTCTGCCTGCTTTCTGCTCTCTCAACTCTGCTCTCTTTTCTCTGCTCTCTCTCTGCTCTCTCTCTCTCTTTCCCTGCTCTCTGCTCTCTCTGTGTGCTCTGCTCTCCTCTCTGCTCTCTCTCTCTCTGCTCTCTCTCTCTCTGCTCTCTCTCTTTCTGCTTTCGTTATCTGCTGTCTCTCTCTGCCCCCTCTCTCTATGCTCTCTGCTCTCTTCTCTCTGTTCTCTGCTCTCTCTCTCCCTCTGCTCTGTCTGCTCTCTTCTCTTTGTTCTCTTCTCTCTGTTCTCTGCTCTCTCTCTCCCTCTGCTCTCTCGTCTCTCTGTTTTCTGCTCTCTTTCTGCCTCTGCTCTCTCTGTTCTCTGCTCTCTCTCTCCCTCTGCTCTGTCTGCTCTCTTCTCTTTGTTCTCTTCTCCCTGTTCTCTGCTCTCTCTCTCCCTCTGCTCTCTCGTCTCTCTGTTTTCTGCTCTCTTTCTGCCTCTGCTCTCTCTCCCTGTGCTATCTCTCTCCCTCTGCTCTCTCTGTTCTCTGCTCTCTCTGTTCTCTGCTCTCTCTGTTCTCTGCTCTCTCTCTCTTTCTCCCTTTGCTCTCTCTGCTCTCTGCTATCTCTCTTCTCTCTGTTCTCTGCTCTCTATTTTATCTGCTCTCTCTGCTCTCTGCTCTTCCTCTCTGCTCTCTCTGCTCTCTCTCTCTTTCACTGCCCTCTCTGCCCTCTCTGCTCTCTCTCTCTTCTCACTCTCTCTACTCTCTGCTCTCTCTACTCTCTGTTCGCTCTCTGCTCTCTCTGCTCTCCGCTCTCTCTCTGCTCTCTCAGCCTGCTCTCTGCTCTCTCTCTGCTATCTCTCTCCCTCTGCTCTCTCTCTCTGCTCTCTCTCTCTGTTCTCTCCTCTCTCACTCTGCTCTCTCTGCTCTCTCTCTCTGCTCTCTCTCTCTCTCTCTCTCTCTGCTCTCTTTTCTCTCTCCCTATCTGGTCTCTTCTCTCTCTCTCTGCTCTCTCGCTTTTCTCTGCTCTCTCTGCTCTCTCTCTGCTCTCTCTCTTTCCGCTCTCATTATCTGCTGTCTCTCTCTGCTCCCTCTCTCTCTGCTATCTGCTCTCTCTCTTCTCTCTGTTCTCTGCTCTCTCTGCCCTTTGTTCTCTCTGCTCTCTGCTCTGCTGCTCTCTCTACCCGCTCTCTCTCTGCTCTCTCACTCTCTATTATCTCTGCTCTCTCTGCTCTCTTTGATCTCTCTCTCACTCTGCTCTCTCTCTGCTCTCTCAGCCTGCTCTCCGCTCTCTCCCTCCCTCTCCTCTCTCTCTCTCTCTCTCTCTCTCTCTCTCTCTCTCTCTCTCTCTCTCTCTCTCTCTAATGCTCTCTGCCCTCTCTCAGCCTTCTCTCTTCTCTCTGCCCTGTCTCAGCCTTCTCTCTTCTCTCTGCTCTCTGCTCTCGCTCTCAACTCTCTCTCTGCTCTCTCCCTCTGCTCTCTCTCTCTAATGCTCTCTACCCTCTCTCAGCCTTATCTCTTCTCTCTGCTCTCTCTCTCGCTCTCTCTCTCCCCCTCTGCTCTCTCTCTCTCTGCTCTCTCTACCCGCTCTCTCTGCTCTCTCACTCTCTATTATCTCTGCTCTCTCTGCTCTCTTTGATCTCTCTCTCACTCTCTGCTCTCTCTCTGCTCTCTCAGCCTGCTCTCCGCTCTCTCCCTCCCTCTCCTCTCTCTCTCTCTCTCTCTCTCTCTCTCTAATGCTCTCTGCCCTCTCTCAGCCTTCTATCTTCTCTCTACCCTCTCTCAGCCTTATCTCTTCTCTCTGCTCTCTCTCTCGCTCTCTCTCTCCCCCTCTGCTCTCTCTCTCTCTGCTCTCTCTCTTTTCTCTCTCCCTATCTGGTCTCTTCTCTCTCCCTCTGCTCTCTTCTCTCTCCCTCTGCCCTCTCTATTTGCTCTCTCTGCTCTCTCGCTTTTCTCTGCTATCTCTGCTCTCTCTCTTTCTGCTCTCATTATCTGCTGTCTCTCTCTGCTCCCTCTCTCTGCTCTCTGTTCTCTCTGCTCTCTGCTCTGCTGCTCTCTCTACCCGCTCTCTCTGCTCTCTCACTCTCTATTATCTTTGTTCTCTCTGCTCTCTTTGATCTCTCTCTCACTCTCTGCTCTTTCTCTTTGCTCTCTCAGCCTGCTCTCCGCTCCCCCCCCTCTCTCTCTCTCTCTCTCTCTCTCTAATGCTCTCTGCCCTCTCTCAGCCTTCTCTCTGCTCTCTTTTCTCTGCTCTCTCTGTGTGCTCTGCTCTCTTCTCTCTCTCACACACTCTCTGCTCTCTTATCTCTCTCACACACACTCTCTGCTCTCTTCTCTCTCTCTCTCCCACACTCTCTGCTCTCTCCCTCCCACACTCTCTGCTCTCTCTCTCTCTCCCACACTCTCTGCTCTCTCTCTCTCTCCCACACTCTCTGCTCTCTCTCTCTCTCCCACACTCTCTGCTCTGTCTCTCTCTCCCACACTCTGCTCTCTCTCTCTGCTCCCTCTCTCTCTTTTCCCTGCCCTCTGCTCTCTCTGTGTGCTCTGCTCTCTTCTCTCTCACACACACTCTCTGCTCTCTCGCTTTTCTCTGCTCTCTTTGATCTCTCTCTCTCTCTGCTCTCTCTCTTTGCTCTCTCAGCCTGCTCTCCGCTCTCTCCCCCCCCCCCCTCTCTCTCTCTTTTCCCTGCTCTCTGCTCTCTCTGTGTGCTCTGCTCTCTTCTCTCTCTCACACACACTCTGCTCTCTCGCTTTTCTCTGCTCTCTGCTCTCTCTCTGCTCTCTTGCTTTCTGCTCTCGTTATCTGCTGTCTCTCTCTCTGCTCTCTCTGTTCTCTGCTCGCTCTCTCTGTTCTCTGCTCTCTCTCTCCCTCTGCTGTCTGCTCTCTCTCTTCTCTCTCTTCTCTGCTCTCTCTCTTCTCTCTCTTCTCTGCGCTCTCTCTTCTCTCTGTTCTCTGCTCTCTCTGTTCTCTGCTCTCTCTGTTCTCTGCTCTCTCTGCTCTATGCTCTCTCTCTGTTTTCTGCTCTCCCTACCCGCTCTCTCTGCTCTCTCACTCTCTATCTCTGCTCTCTTTGATCTCACTCTCTGCTCTCTCTCTGCTCTCTCTCCCACATTCTCTGCTCTCTCTATCTTAACAGTGGTGCAGTTTGGACAATCACCACTTGATGGCAGTGTTAAACCAGAAGTGATGAAAACAACATCACTGCAGAGAGAGAGAGAGAGAGAGAGTCTAATATACTGATATACAGTAACATTCAGAAAGTATTCAGACCCCTTGACTTTTTACACATTTTGTCACGTTACAGCCTTATTCTAAAATTGATTAAATGTGTTTTTCCCCTCATCAATCTACACACAATAACCCAGAATTACAAAGCAAAAACTGTTTATTTTATGTGTGAACATTTTCATTTAAAAAAAAAAACGTAGATATCACATTTACATAAATATTCAGACCCTTTACTCAGTACTTTGTTGAAGCACATTTGGAAGCGATTACAACCTTGAGTCTTCTTGGGTATGATGCTACAAGCTTGGCACACCTGTATTTGGGGAGTTTCTCCCATTCTTCTCTGCAGATCCTCTCAAGCTCTGTCAGGTTGGATGGGGAGCGTTGCTTCGCTGCACAGCTATTTTCACGTCTCTCCAGAGATGTTTGATCGGGTTCAAGTCTGGGCTTTGGATTGGCCACTCAAAGGCATTCAGAGACTTGTCCAGAAGCCACTACTGCATCGTCTTGGCTGTGTGCTTAGGGTCGTTGTCCTGTTGGAAGGTGAAACTTTACCCCAGTCTGAGGTCCTGAAAGCTCTGGAGCAGGTTTTCATCAAGGATCTCTCTGTACTTTGCTCTGTTCATCTTACCCGTAATCCCGATTAGTCTCCCAGTCCCTGCAGCTGAAAAACATCCTCACAGCATGATGCTGCCACCACCATACTTCATCGTAGGGATGGTGCCAGGTTACCTCCAGATGTGATGCTTAGTGTTACGGATACAGGTATCCTGTGAAAAACATCCTCACAGCATGATGCTGTCACCTCCATACTTCATCGTAGGGATGGTGCCAGGTTACCTCCAGATGTGATGCTTAGTGTTACGGATACAGGTATCCTGTGAAAAACATCCTCACAGCATGATGCTGCCACCACCATACTTCATCGTAGGGATGGTGCCAGGTTACCTCCAGATGTGATGCTTAGCATTCAGTTTGCTTAGCAAACCAGTTAAATCTTGGTTTCAAAAGACCAGAGAATCTTGTTTCTCATGGTCTTGAGAGTCCTTTAGGTGCCTTTTGGCAAACTCCAAGCGGACTGTCATGTGCCTTTGACGGAGGACTGGCTTCCATCTGGCCACTCTACCATAAAGGCCTGATTGGTGGAGTGCTGCAGAGATGGTTGTCCTTCTGGAAGGTTCTCCAATCTCCCATCGGGTTCTTGGTCACCTCCCTGGCCAAGGCCCTTCTCCACTAATTGCTCAGTTTCACAGGGCGGCCAGCTTCAGGAAGGGTCTTGGAGGTTCCAAACGACTTCCGTTTCAGACTGATGGAGGCCACTGTGTTCTTGGGGACCTTCAATGCTGCATAATTATTTTGGTACCCTTTCCCAGATCTGTGCCTCACTACAATCCTGACTGGGAGCTCTAATACACACACAGTGTCCTGTAGGCCAATGTACTTCCATATACACCCCCCATCTACTACTGCCACTATATATATATATTTATATATATATATATAGACCACCTGATAGAACCCAGGTCTCATCTCTCTATCAGTACTAGCCACTACTACTGCTACTATATATATACAGTGCCTTGCGAAAGTATTCGGCCCCCTTGAACTTTGCGACCTTTTGCCACATTTCAGGCTTCAAACATAAAGATATAAAACTGTATTTTTTTGTGAATAATCAACAACAAGTGGGACACAATCATGAAGTGGAACGACATTTATTGGATATTTCAAACTTTTTTAACAAATCAAAAAATGAAAAATTGGGCGTGCAAAATTATTCAGCCCCTTCATCACCATTCCATCACCATTCCATCACCATTCCATCACCATTCCATCACCATTCCATTACCATTCCACCACCATTACATCACCATTCCATCACCATTCCATTACCATTCCATTACCATTCCACCACCATTCCATTACCATTCCATTACCATTCCATCACCATTCCACCACCATTCCATCACCATTCCATCGCCATTCCACCACCATTCCATCACCATTCCATCACCATTCCATCACCATTCCATCACCATTCCACCACCATTCCATCACCATTCCATCACCATTCCATTACCATTCCATTACTATTCCACCACCATTCCATTACCATTCCATTACCATTCCATCACCATTCCATCACCATTCCATTACCATTCCATCACCATTCCATTGCCATCCACTTCCACAGTTCTTTACTAAAAACATATTTATTTGTTACATTTGACTGTGTAAAACCTAGCAGTACTACTGATTTCACTGAGAGTGAGGCAGATATATATTATTACTGTGTAAAACCTAGCAGTACTACTGATTTCACTGAGAGTGAGGCAGATATATATTATTACTGTTCACAATATGACAGTACAGTAATAGATGGAAGAAGAGAGGTGGAAATGTTTTAATATTGATCACAATATGACAGTACAGTAATAGATGGAAGAAGAGAGGTGGAAATGTTTTAATATTGATCACAATATGACAGTACAGTAATAAATGGAAGAAGAGAGGTGGAAATGTTTTAATATTGATCACAATATGACAGTACAGTAATAGATGGAAGAAGAGAGGTGGAAATGTTTTAATATTGATCACAATATGACAGTACAGTAATAGATGGAAGAAGAGAGGTGGAAATGTTTTAATATTGATCACAATATGTCAGTACAGTAATAGATGGAAGAAGAGAGGTGGAAATGTTTTAATATTGATCACAATATGACAGTACAGTAATAAATGGAAGAAGAGAGGTGGAAATGTTTTAATATTGATCACAATATGACAGTACAGTAATAGATGGAAGAAGAGAGGTGGAAATGTTTTAATATTGATCACAATATGACAGTACAGTAATAGATGGAAGAAGAGAGGTGGAAATGTTTTAATATTGATCACAATATGACAGTACAGTAATAAATGGAAGAAGAGAGGTGGAAATGTTTTAATATTGATCACAATATGACAGTACAGTAATAGATGGAAGAAGAGAGGTGGAAATGTTTTAATATTGATCACAATATGACAGTACAGTAATAGATGGAAGAAGAGAGGTGGAAATGTTTTAATATTGATCACAATATGACAGTACAGTAATAGATGGAAGAAGAGAGGTGGAAATGTTTTAATATTGATCACAATATGACAGTACAGTAATAGATGGAAGAAGAGAGGTGGAAATGTTTTAATACTGATCAGAATATGACAGTACAGTAATAGATGGAAGAAGAGAGGTGGAAATGTTTTAATATTGATCACAATATGACAGTACAGTAATAAATGGAAGAAGACAGGTGGAAATGTTTTAATATTGATCACAATATGACAGTACAGTAATAGATGGAAGAAGAGAGGTGGAAATGTTTTAATATTGATCACAATATGACAGTACAGTAATAAATGGAAGAAGAGAGGTGGAAATGTTTTAATATTGATCACAATATGACAGTACAGTAATAGATGGAAGAAGAGAGGTGGAAATGTTTTAATATTGATCACAATATGACAGTACAGTAATAGATGGAAGAAGAGAGGTGGAAATGTTTTAATATTGATCACAATATGACAGTACAGTAATAGATGGAAGAAGAGAGGTGGAAATGTTTTAATATTGATCACAATATGACAGTACAGTAATAGATGGAAGAAGAGAGGTGGAAATGTTTTAATATTGATCACAATATGACAGTACAGTAATAGATGGAAGAAGAGAGGTGGAAATGTTTTAATATTGATCACAATATGACAGTACAGTAATAGATGGAAGAAGAGAGGTGGAAATGTTTTAATATTGATCACAATATGACAGTACAGTAATAGATGGAAGAAGAGAGGTGGAAATGTTTTAATATTGATCACAATATGACAGTACAGTAATAGATGGAAGAAGAGAGGTGGAAATGTTTTAATATTGATCACAATATGACAGTACAGTAATAAATGGAAGAAGAGAGGTGGAAATGTTTTAATATTGATCACAATATGACAGTACAGTAATAGATGGAAGAAGAGAGGTGGAAATGTTTTAATATTGATCACAATATGACAGTACAGTAATAGATGGAAGAAGAGAGGTGGAAATGTTTTAATATTGATCACAACATGACAGTACAGTAATAAATGGAAGAAGAGAGGTGGAAATGTTTTAATATTGATCACAATATGACAGTACAGTAATAGATGGAAGAAGAGAGGTGGAAATGTTTTAATATTGATCACAATATGACAGTACAGTAATAGATGGAAGAAGAGAGGTGGAAATGTTTTAATATTGATCACAATATGACAGTACAGTAATAGATGGAAGAAGAGAGGTGGAAATGTTTTAATATTGATCACAATATGACAGTACAGTAATAGATGGAAGAAGAGAGGTGGAAATGTTTTAATACTGATCAGAATATGACAGTACAGTAATAGATGGAAGAAGAGAGGTGGAAATGTTTTAATATTGATCACAATATGACAGTACAGTAATAAATGGAAGAAGACAGGTGGAAATGTTTTAATATTGATCCCAATATGACAGTACAGTAATAGATGGAAGAAGAGAGGTGGAAATGTTTTAATATTGATCACAATATGACAGTACAGTAATAAATGGAAGAAGAGAGGTGGAAATGTTTTAATATTGATCACAATATGACAGTACAGTAATAGATGGAAGAAGAGAGGTGGAAATGTTTTAATATTGATCACAATATGACAGTACAGTAATAGATGGAAGAAGAGAGGTGGAAATGTTTTAATATTGATCACAATATGACAGTACAGTAATAGATGGAAGAAGAGAGGTGGAAATGTTTTAATATTGATCACAATATGACAGTACAGTAATAGATGGAAGAAGAGAGGTGGAAATGTTTTAATATTGATCACAATATGACAGTACAGTAATAGATGGAAGAAGAGAGGTGGAAATGTTTTAATATTGATCACAATATGACAGTACAGTAATAGATGGAAGAAGAGAGGTGGAAATGTTTTAATACTGATCAGAATATGACAGTACAGTAATAGATGGAAGAAGAGAGGTGGAAATGTTTTAATATTGATCACAATATGACAGTACAGTAATAGATGGAAGAAGAGAGGTGGAAATGTTTTAATATTGTTCACAATATGTATTAATATTGATTTAATATTGACACTAATCATTCTATGTTACACTTTTTGATCAGACACTAATCATTCTGTTGTTACTACTGTAAGATATTAAGAGAACAGGGCCATTGGTGCATCTCAACAATCTAAAGTGGCCTCCTATCCTTTTCTCCTCTCCTTATCTCCTTATCTCCTCTCCTTTATCTGGACTCATCTGAGAACACAATAGAGGTCAAAGTAACATGGTGTCTTCCTCTCTTTATCTCCTCTCCTTATCTCCTCTCATCCAATAGAGGTCAAAGTAACATGGTGTCTTCCTCTCCTTATCTCCTCTCCTTATCTCCTCTCATCTAATAGAGGTCAAAGTAACATGGTGGCTGGACATTACTTTCACCTGGCCAGTTCTCTCATGTCAGAAGGGGGAAAGGAACATATGAATTCAAACATCACTGATGGCTATTGCCTTGTGTGTAAAGTAAAGTATGTAGCTCAATAGCTCTGTTGAGACACATATTGCCACAGAGTCACCATGACGGTAGGCCCTTAACTCCACCTTGGGAGCACCATTCACATAACCCCCACTGTGAGCCTATGGACACGAGTCACCATGACGGTAGGCCCTTAACTCCACCTTGGGAGCACCATTCACATAACCCCCGCGTATGGACATGAGTCACCATGACGGTAGGCCCTTAATTAACTCCACCTTGGGAGCACCATTCACATAACCCCCGCCTATGGACATGAGTCACCATGACGGTAGGCCCTTAATTAACTCCACCTTGGGAGCACCATTCACATAACCCCCACTGTGAGCCTATGGACACGAAACACCATGACGGTAGGCCCTTAACTCCACCTTGGGAGCACCATTCACATAACCCCCACCGTGAGCTATGGACATGCTGCACTATTAACTCAATGTTTTTACCTCTGTGTTATGGATTATCATCGTCTTCATCAGACAGAAAATACATCAGGGAAACAGGGTTCTGAGGCGTCTCCTTCAAGGGTCAGTCATTTTTCTTGATTTAATTTTTACCTTCATTTAAGAACATAATTCTTATTTTCAATGACGGCCTAGGAACAGTGGATTAACTGCCTGTTCAGGGGCAGAACGACAGATTTGTACATCGTCAGCTCAGGGTTTTGAACTTGCAACCTTCCGGTTACTAGTCCAACGCTCTAACCACTAGGCTACCCTGCCGCCCCAGTAATGGCATGGCAAGAATAGTCTGCACAATTTCTTATATAACCCCGACTATAAACGTTATACAACCCACATTTAGAATGACAGTTTTCAGTGGTCCACTTTAAGTCTATCACTCAAATTCAAGACCCTCAACTTAGCACACACCTATACAGTTAGAATGTAAATTTACAAACGGGACCAAATATAGACAGTTTTTACCAGTATTAACTTTTTATCATTACAGCCCCAGTTTATCCCTGCCTTACACTGTCGAGAGTGGCATAGTAATGACAGATCCGTATCTCAATGCATTCTTAGTCTCAATTACTTTACATTTCGCAGTGTGCAGAACTCCACAACCCAAATAAACAGTTCCTGGCTGACCAGGCACTCCTCCTTCTGGCGCGTCTTGATGTTCTTCTTCAGATTTTCAGTTCGTCCTTCCAATGGCACATGTTCAAAGTGGATGGGCCTTGATAATGCCTCTCACCTGAGCTGCCAGTGTCCTTTACAGTCCATTATGTCTTGTCCATTGTTCCTCCCAGTACACCAGCAGCATGAAAGAAGTTGACAGGATCTCTCTCCATGCTCCACGTGGACTCATGTCACGCTCCCGAGAGGAAAGGCAGTTGATAGCTTCGACTGGATGCTGTGTACAGGTTGCTCGGACTCACGGTAGGAGTGGTGAAGGACAAGGTTGTAGTGAACGCCATTTCTTATACTGGTTAGGGGGGTTGAGGTCCACACCCTGTTTGGTCAAATGATCCCTTCCTTCGTCAAATGCATCTAGATACCATCTGTAGTCATCTTCGCCATAATCCCGGAAGAGGACAGACGAGAACAACACTTTAGTTCAGTTAACTTCTGATTCAGGAAATCCAGACAAGCATTGACTGTTTGACAAATTATTACTTTTACCAATTATTCTTAACTTCTTATGGGTACGTGGGGCGGTAACGTCCCACCTGGCCAACATCCAGTGAAATTGCAGAGCGCGAAATTCAAATATTGAACATTCTTGAAAATATATGCGTTATACATCAATATTAAGCTTAACTTCTTGTTTATCCAACCATGGTGTCAGATTTCAAAAAGGCTTTACGGCAAAATTATACCTTGCGATTATCCGAGAACAGCGCCCAGCAGACAAATAATTACAAACAATTACCAGACAAGTAGAGGAGTTACACTAGCCGGAAATAGTGATCAAATTAATGACTTACCTTTGATGATCTTCATATGGTTGCACTCACAGACTCCCATTTACTCAATAAATGTTTGTTTTGTTCGATAAAGTCCCTCTTTATATCCAAAAACCTCAGTTTTGTTTACGCGTTTGTTCAGTAATCCACAGGCTCAACAGACAGACGAAAAATCCGAAAAGTATCAGTAAAGTTCGTAGAAACATGTCAAACGATGTTTATAATCAATCCTCAGGTTGTTTTTAGTCATAATAATCAATAACATTTCAACCGGACAATAGCTTCGTCAATATAAAAGGAAAAAAGAAAAGCATGCTCTCGGTCGCGCACATGAAAAACCTCTGGGAGGACTACGGTGTCCACTTATTCAAAGTGGTCTTACTCTCTCATTTTTCAGAATACAAGCCTGAAACAATTTCTAAAGACTGTTGACATCTAGTGGAAGCCATGGGAAGTGCAATTTGAGTCCTAAGTCAATGAATACTGTAATGGCATTCATTAGAAAACTACAAACATGAAAAAATCCCACTTCCTGGATGGATTTTTCACAGGTTTTTGCCTGCCATATCAGCTCTGTAATACTCACATAATTTTTTTTTAAACAGTTTTGGAAACTTTAGAGGGTTTTCTCTGCAATTGTGTATGAAACAATTCAACATTAGGGGTCATTTGCATATAGGGGGTCTCGAAAAACAACAGGTGTTATTTCCTGAGGTTGGATCAACAGTCAACCACACCTAGAGAGTCTTCAAGATAATCAAAAGGCCTTATTTTATATGAATACAGTCTTTCCTACAACAAACAATTATAAATATAAGCATTTAAAGGGTATTAAAGTGTAGTGCGGTAATAATATATATTTATATATATATATCTGTTGTATAACATAATTTTTCTGTGTATAAAAACATTCTGGCTTGGTTAAATATTGCATAGTAAAATTGTTTAACTAATTATAACATGTTTAAAAGGTCTGTACTAAAGATTTTAATTAAATAAAGGGTTTTACAATTGTGTCTTACCTTTAATGAAAGGAATCTCAGTTTTTTCTCTCTGTCTATATATCTAAAACAGGTGTAATTTCCCAAGGATGGAGGGATCAACAGTCAATCCCACAGTCTAAATTCAAGTCTAGATATCTTTCAGTCTCAGAGAAAGATGTGTGTGTGGGGGGAGGGGGGGGGGGGGGGGGGGTTGTATGTATGTGTGTCAGGGGGTGTTAGGGGGTCATTTGCACATAAGGCTTTCAAAACAAACATGTTTCCTGAGGATGGGGGGGATCAACAGTCAATCCCCACAACCACCATAGAATAGGCCTAGACACCCCCTAAGGTTTCAAAACAATGTTTTTTTCTAAACAATATCAACACTATTCATTCATTTGCACATAGAGGGGCTCCAAAAAAAACAGGTGTTATTTCCCGAGGATGGAGGGATCAACAGTCAATCCCACAGTCTGTAAATTCATTCCATACTATGACTCAGTTAGCACACAGATGCTCATCTGAAAACTCTTTTCAGGACATTACGCATGGATAATTTTGAAGGTGAGGATGTGAAAATAATATATATTAGATGTTGTTTTTCATTAGGTAGTTTGTGGGAAATGTTTGATATTACAGGGTAGCTATTACTGTACGGTTGGAACTCTATTACTATGGAGCTATTATTATTCCTATATTATTAAAACGTCTGTAGAATACCCGACATTTACCCAGCTGCTAACAGGAATAATTGATTTGGATCATTCAACATCAGCTGTTATAACAAGATGAGGATTCAGAGGAACAGACGTAGGCCTGTTCTTCTTCACGCAGCCCTACACCCTCAAGCCATTAGAGATGTAAGTCCAAAAAATAAAAGGTGTAATAATCTTAATGCATTAAGTCAAGAATGTCATGAAAAGCAATCAAATTAATAATTTACCTTTGATGATCTTCGGATGTTTTCACTCACAAGACTCCCAGTTACACAACAAATGTTATTTTTGTTCCATAAAGATTATTTTTATACCCAAAATACCTCAGTTTGTTTGGCGCGTTATGTTCAGAAGTCCACAGGAAAGAGCGGTCACGACAACGCAGACGGAAATTCCAAATAGTTTCCATAATGTCCACAGAAACATGTCAAACGTTTTTTATAGTCAATCCTCAGGTTGTTTTTAAAATACATATTCGAAAATATATCAACCGGGTGTGTAGGTTTTTCAGTAACACCGGGAGAAACAATGGCCGCTTTACTCTGTAGCGCAAAACTCACTCTGAGAGCCCCCACCTATCCACTTACGCAATGTGATCTTTCACGCTCATTTTTCAAAATAAAAGCCTGAAACCATGTCTAAAGACTGTTGACACCTTAGGGAAGCCAGGGGAAAGGAATCTGGTTGATATCCCTTTCAATGGAGGATAGGCATGCATAGGAACAGAGAGGATTCAAAATAAGAGGCACTTCCTGATTGGATTTTCCTCAGGTTTTCGCCTGCAATATCAGTTCTGTTATACTCACAGACAATATTTTTACAGTTTTGGAAACTTTAGAGTGTTTTATATCCTAATCTGACAATTATATGCATATTCTAGTTTCTGGGGCTGAGAAATAGGCCGTTTCAAATGGGTACGTTTTTTTTGCCAAAAACGAAAATACTGCCCCCTACACGCAAACGGTTAAGTTATAAGTGTTCATTCAGTATTGTTGTAATTGTCATTATTACAAATAAATAAATAAAAATCGGCCGATTAATCGGAATTGGCTTTTTTGGTCCACCAATAATCGGCATCGGTGTTGAAAAGTCATAATTGGTCGACCTCTAGTCCACATTACACACACACACACTATAAAATGTCATGCAATTGTTTTCTATAACTGTGAACATCCACTAGGGGGAACAGTGGTCCACTCTTGAGTAGGGCCTTGCTTTGGCGTGCATTTTCATGCTTCTGAGTCACTTTGAGACATGTCACATAAAATCAACATTTGTTTGTTGAATACATTAGGATACATACATATGTGAGTAGAGTCTCGTTAATAAAAAAAAAATCAACAACACAACATCTAATTTATTATATACTATATAATTTATATAATGCATTAAAATAGGTCCATCTTATTATAGAATACATGGACCTCTTTTTAATATTTTTTATTGACTGAGACATACACTGGACAGTCCATCCTCGGACATCCCAGGATGATCGCCTGAGGACTCTTTTTAAAAGGTTAAAGGTTAGGCAGGACTAAAACAGTTGTTGTTTTGCAAAACCTTTATATAAATCATAATCGTTACTATTACACAATACTACACATTACTACACAATACACATTATTATTACACAATACTACACATTACTACACAATACACATTATTATTACACAATACTACACATTACTACACAATACACATTATTATTACACATTAGTACACATTACTACACAATACATGTTATTATTACACAATACTACACATTACTACAGAAGAAGAAAAGAAGAATCAACATTTTCCTCCTTTTCAGGGGCCTATTATAACCTGACACCCCCATCAATCTCTCCTTTTCAGGGGCCTATTGTAACCTGACACCCCCATTAGTCTCTCCTTTTCAGGGGCCTTTTGTAACCTGACACCCCCATCAATCTCTCCTTTTCAGGGGCCTATTGTAACCTGACACCCCCATCAATCTCTCCTTTTCAGGGGCCTATTGTAACCTGACACCCCCATCAGTCTCTCCTTTTCAGGGGCCTATTGTAACCTGACACCCCCACCAGTCTCTCCTTTTCAGGGGCCTATTGTAACCTGACACCCCCATCAGTCTCTCCTTTTCAGGGGCCTATTGTAACCTGACACCCCCATCAATCTCTCCTTTTCAGGGGCCTATTGTAACCCGACACCCCCATCAGTCTCTCCTTTTCAGGGGCCTATTGTAACCTGACACCCCCATCAATCTCTCCTTTTCAGGGGCCTATTGTAACCTGACACCCCCATCAGTCTCTCCTTTTCAGGGGCCTATTGTAACCTGACACCCCCATCAGTCTCTCCTTTTCAGGGGCCTATTGTAACCTGACACCCCCATCAATCTCTCCTTTTCAGGGGCCTATTGTAACCTGACACCCCCATCAGTCTCTCCTTTTCAGGGGCCTATTGTAACCTGACACCCCCATCAATCTCTCCTTTTCAGGGGCCTATTGTAACCTGACACCCCCATCAGTCTCTCCTTTTCAGGGGCCTATTGTAACCTGACACCCCCATCGGTCTCTCCTTTTCAGGGGCCTATTGTAACCTGACACCCCTATCAGTCTCTCCTTTTCAGGGGCCTATTGTAACCTGACACCCCCATCAGTCTCTCCTTTTCAGGGCCTATTGTAACCTGACACCCCTATCAGTCTCTCCTTTTCAGGGGCCTATTGTAATCCCACACCCCACCAGTCTTTCCTTTTCAGGGGCCTATTGTCCAAATCCCCATCTTCAAGCTGTGAGGGCCTCAGACGTTGCCTCTTCCACGCTGGCTGTCCATGGCCTTCCAGGTCCTATTGTATCCTGACACCCCATTAGTCTCCAAATCCCCATCTTCAAGCTGGGAGGGCCTCAGACGTTGCCTCTTCCACACTGGCTGTCCATGGCCTTCCAGGGCCTATTGTAACCTGACACCCCATTAGTCTCCACAAGCCTCAGACGTTGCCTCTTCCACACTGGCTGTCCATGGCCTTCCAGGTCCTATTGTAACCTGACACCCCATTAGTCTCCAAATCCCCATCTTCAAGCTGTGAGGGCCTCAGACGTTGCCTCTTCCACGCTGGCTGTCCATGGCCTTCCAGGGCCTATTGTAACCCGACACCCCATTAGTCTCCAAATCCCCATCTTCAAGCTGTGAGGGCCTCAGACGTTGCCTCTTCCACACTGGCTGTCCATGGCCTTCCAGGGCCTATTGTAACCTGACACCCCATTAGTCTCCAAATCCCCATCTTCAAGCTGTGAGGGCCTCAGACGTTGCCTCTTCCACACTGGCTGTGGAAGAGTCCTATTGCAGGTCCTATTGCAACCTGACACCCCATTAGTCTCCACAAGCCTCAGACGTTGCCTCTTCCACGCTGGCTGTCCATGGCCTTCCAGGTGTCGTAAGTATTCTTTTCCCTGATAGATCAACCTTCTTGATCGTTCAGCCCAAGTTTTGTCTTGGGACAAAAGGGACCATCTTCGTAAATGTTCACGATGGTGGAAAAACTGCTGTACTTGTTTTATCCTATCAAGCTCTGTAAACCAATCTCACCACTTGAAGCTAAAGACAGGCACAAAGTAGTTGATCACTGTACAAGCGTTTGAAAATACATATGAACTAACAGATTTGGTTGCATTTGCGCTACTGAATTCAGAAAAACCTAAAATTGTCACTTCGGAGTCTGGACTATACGCTGCTGAACAGACAGGATGTCCTTAAAAGGGCATGAATGTACCCTAAATACTGAAGAGATTCTTATGGCTTTCAAATCATCTCTCCTGCAGACTTCCTCTTCCAACACGTACCCAGGCAGGGATGTTCAGCTCAGGGCCTGTTAGAGCTGACATAGAGCAAGTCTTATCTTAAGCCACATATGTCAGAGTCAAGGCCCGCGGGCCACATCCGGCCCGCAAGAAGGTTTTTTACGGCCCCTGGGATGATCTTGATTTATTATTAGAACCGGCCCGCAGCAAGCCGGCAGCCCGCAGATCTTTTACACGCACCAATACTACATTTCCCACAATGCAAAGGTGACGCACCGAGCAGTAGGCTGCTTCATTTCAATATTTATTGGCACAGCAGTCGTCAGCATCACAGTAAAATTAACTTTCAGATACCCATCAAAAATGGCAAAACGGAAGGTGGATACTGAGAACCGGGGGTTTCAAACAAGGTGGGAGTCGGAGTATATGTTCACGAAGGTAGCTGGAAAACCTGTGTGTCTTCTGTGTGGAGAAAGTGTGGCGGTACTGAAAGAGTATAATCTGAGACGACATTATGAAACGAAACACGCGGACAAAAACAAGAATATGGACATGGAACAAAGGCTACAAAAGGCAGAGGAATTAAAACGAGGCCTCAAATCTCGACAGGCTCTGTTCAAAAAAGCCAAATCACAAGGCCAGGCTGCTGTCAAGGCCAGTTTTATTTTGGCAGAAGAGATCGCTAAATCAGCCCGGCCATTTACGGAGGGGGATTTCATCAAAAACTGCATGATTAAAGTTTGTGACGAAGTTTGCCCAGAAAAAAGGCAACTCTTTTTAAATGTGAGTCTGAGCAGAAACACCATTGCCGAGAGAGTAGACCAGTTGTCCATCAATCTAAAAGAGCAGCTTGTGAAAAAGGGAAAAGATTTTATTGCATATTCCTTGGCTGTGGATGAGAGCACCGACATTTCTGACATTGCCCAGTTGTCAATTTTCATCCGCGGAGTGGACTCCAGCCTAAGCGTGACAGAGGAGTTTTTGGCTTTACGTCCTATGCATGGCACAACTACGGGGCATGATTTGTATGAAGAGGTGTCAAGATGTGTAAATGAGATGGAGCTGCCTTGGGAAAAACTCGTGGGTTTGACAACCGACGGAGCACCTGCGATGTGTGGACACAGGAGCGGACTGGTGGCGAAGATACGGGAAAAGATGCAAGAGGAAAACGCGACAGGTGAGCTGACAGCTTATCATTGTATCATACACCAGGAAGCGTTGTGCGGTAAAGCCTTGAAAATGGAGCATGTAATGAGCATCATCACGCGCACAGTTAACTTTATCAGAGCCAAAGGTTTGAATCACCGCCAGTTCAAGGCATTTCTGACGGAGTTAGAAACGGAGCATGGTGATTTGCCTTATCACACAGAGGTGCGATGGCTAAGCCAGGGAAAGGTGCTTCAAAGATGTTTCGAGCTTCGTGAGGAGATTTGTCTATTCTTGGACAGCAAAGGGAAAGACACAACACAACTCCGAGACGAAATGTTTCTGTGTGAAATGGCTTTTCTGTGTGACATTACGAGTCATCTGAATGCAATAAACTTGCAGCTGCAGGGTCGGGATCGTGTCATCTCTGATATGTACAGTACAGTGAAGGCATTTAAAACCAAACTGACTCTGTGGGAGACGCAGATGCGGAAAGAAAATTTGAGCCACTTTCCCAGCTGCCAGACCATGAAAGAGAAGCTCTCTACCAGTGCGTTCCCGAGCACACAGTTGGCTGATAAAATAGGTATGCTTACCACTGACTTTCGACGCCGATTTGCTGACTTTGAAGCACAAAAAAGCAGGTTGGAACTGCTCGGTAACCCATTTGCTGTTGACGTGGAAAGCTCACCACCAAACCTCCAAATGGAGTTGATTGACCTCCAATGCAATGATGCACTGAGGGAAAAATATGCGGCAGTGGGTGCTGCGGAGTTTGCCCGTTTCCTCCCCGGCACAATGCCCCAGCTGCGCATCCAGGCTGCTCAAACGTTGTCTATGTTTGGCAGCACATACCTGTGTGAACAACTGTTTTCTTTGATGAACCTGAACAAAACATCACACAGAAGTCGACTTACTGCTGAACACCTCCACTCAATTCTGAGGATTTCTTCAGCTCAGAGCCTTACCCCGAACATTGATGAACTTGTGGAAAAGATGGGACACCACCAAGTATCACCCTCAACCTCAAACAAGTGAACATTACTGTGCAATCACATATTTAGAGTTTTTACTCAGTTCAAGTTTAAAAGTTAAAATTTAATATTTGTTTTCACTGCATGTTACTTCTCCTTAAACAAAGTGTTGTTTTTGATTAATAGATTTTTGCACTTTATTTTTTTGTATTTCAATCCAATTATATTTTAAAAATATTTCAGTTGAGTGGATGATAGAAAATTGCTATTATTGTTTTTTCTTTGAAGTAAATTTAGCCCACTTTTGCTAAAATAGAAAATATAGTCTACTGATGGTGCCTTGAAAACCGGTTTCTTTCATTTAATGTTCATGTTATGGGGATATTTATATAAAGGAAATTTGTCTTTTGTGTCTGTTGAAAATTAAAGATTACTGACAGAGCCATAAGAAAATATTGCTTTATTTATCTGATCATATTGTAATATATTTGTTAGGTTTTCAGTAGGTTCAATTAGGTTCACTAGACTATATGCGTCATTTAAAAATTTTTCAATGAACATTCGAACAGTCCGGCCCTCGTCTTGTAGCTGATTTTTTTATTTGGCCCTCCGTCCATTTGACTTTGACACCCCTGTCTTAAGCCATTCTCTCATGTGAAACGAAGGAGAGAAAACACCAGGTTTTTGGCTGAAAAAAGGTTGTTGAGACAGCTGTGTGTGAAAATCTTCACTGTTGAATCGTTGGAAAATGTAACCCTTATGGCCTTCAGTCATATCAATCCCACCATTTAAAACAATCAGATGCATCACAAATAATGGCTTTGATGGTTTTGTCATTGTGGACCACACATGAATGACCCCATACATCTAAAATTGGTCTAGGAGACATGATTTCTGTGGTTTATCTATCTTGAGGTTTCTTGTTCACAGGACAAGTCTAACACTAACTTATAACTCAGTCAGACCGACCCGGAAATGGGGTCACAAGGGGTCACAAGGTCACTACACAGCAGCTCCATCAGTTCAAACACATTTTCTTTCAGTTCAACAAGATCCCCACACATCAATCATCAGGCCATTACTTTTTATTACAAATGCTTTACTTTGAAGAAACAGCTGCACTATCAAGTTACATAACCACACCCTAAATAGCATGAGGATATCCGGACAGGATGTCCTTAAAAGGGCATAAACCTACCCTAAATAGCATGAGGATATCCGGACAGGATGTTCTTAAAAGGGCATGAATACAGGACACAGGAATAACTCGTCCATCACCTTTGGACAGCAGCCGTCTACAATATTCTCTCTTAAAGTTCTACAGGAATATTAAATGATGTGTTAAATATATTCTCTCTTACAGTTCTACAGGAATATTAAATGATGTGTTAAATATATTCTCTCTTACAGTTCTACAGGAATATTAAATGATGTGTTAAATATATTCTCTCTTACAGTTCTACAGGAATATTAAATGATGTGTTAAATATATTCTCTCTTACAGTTCTACAGGAATATTAAATGATGTGTTAAATATATTCTCTCTTACAGTTCTACAGGAATATTAAATATATTCTCTCTTACAGTTCTACAGGAATATTAAATGATGTGTTAAATATATTCTCTCTTACAGTTCTACAGGAATATTAAATGATGTGTTAAATATATTCTCTCTTACAGTTCTACAGGAATATTAAATGATGTGTTAAATATATTCTCTCTTACAGTTCTACAGGAATATTAAATGATGTGTTAAATATATTCTCTCTTACAGTTCTACAGGAATATTAAATGATGTGTTAAATATATTCTCTCTTACAGTTCTACAGGAATATTAAATGATGTGTTAAATATATTCTCTCTTACAGTTCTACAGGAATATTAAATGATGTGTTAAATATATTCTCTCTTACAGTTCTACAGGAATATTAAATGATGTGTTAAATATATTCTCTCTTACAGTTCTACAGGAATATTTAATGATGTGTTAAATATATTCTCTCTTACAGTTCTACAGGAATATTAAATGATGTGTTAAATATATTCTCTCTTACAGTTCTACAGGAATATTAAATGATGTGTTAAATATATTCTCTCTTACAGTTCTACAGGAATATTAAATATATTCTCTCTTACAGTTCTACAGGAATATTAAATGATGTGTTAAATATATTCTCTCTTACAGTTCTACAGGAATATTAAATGATGTGTTAAATATATTCTCTCTTACAGTTCTACAGGAATATTAAATGATGTGTTAAACATATTCTCTCTTACAGTTCTACAGGAATATTAAATGATGTGTTAAACATATTCTCTCTTACAGTTCTACAGGAATATTAAATGATGTGTTAAATATATTCTCTCTTACAGTTCTACAGGAATATTAAATGATGTGTTAAATATGTTCAATATACAGTGCCTTGCGAAAGTATTCGGCCCCCTGAACTTTGCGACCTTTTGCCACATTTCAGGCTTCAAACATAAAGATATAAAACTGTAATTTTTTGTGAAGAATCAACAACAAGTGGGACACAATCATGAAGTGGAACGACATTTATTGGATATTTCAAACTTTTTTAACAAATCAAAAACGGAAAAATTGGGCGTGCAAAATGATTCAGCCCCCTTAAGTTAATACTTTGTAGCGCCACCTTTTGCTGCGATTACAGCTGTAAGTCGCTTGGGGTATGTCTCTATCAGTTTTGCACATCGAGAGACTGACATTTTTTCCCATTCCTCCTTGCAAAACAGCTCGAGCTCAGTGAGGTTGGATGGAGAGCATTTGTGAACAGCAGTTTTCAGTTCTTTCCACAGATTCTCGATTGGATTCAGGTCTGGACTTTGACTTGGCCATTCTAACACCTGGATATGTTTATTTTTGAACCATTCCATTGTAGATTTTGCTTTATGTTTTGGATCATTGTCTTGTTGGAAAACAAATCTCCGTCCCAGTCTCAGGTCTTTTGCAGACTCCATCAGGTTTTTTTCCAGAATGGTCCTGTATTTGGCTCCATCCACCTTCCCATCAATTTTAACCATCTTCCCTGTCCCTGCTGAAGAAAAGCAGCATGCTGCCACCACCATGTTTGACAGTGGGGATGGTGTGTTCAGCTGTGTTGCTTTTACGCCAAACATAACGTTTTGCATTGTTGCCAAAAAGTTCAATTTTGGTTTCATCTGACCAGAGCACCTTCTTCCACATGTTTGGTGTGTCTCCCAGGTGGCTTGTGGCAAACTTTAAACAACACTTTTTATGGATATCTTTAAGAAATGGCTTTCTTCTTGCCACTCTTCCATAAAGGCCAGATTTGTGCAATATACGACTGATTGTTGTCCTATGGACAGAGTCTCCCACCTCAGCTGTAGATCTCTGCAGTTCCTCCAGAGTGATCATGGGCCTCTTGGCTGCATCTCTGATCAGTCTTCTCCTTGTATGAGCTGAAAGTTTAGAGGGATGGCCAGGTCTTGGTAGATTTGCAGTGGTCTGATACTCCTTCCATTTCAATATTATCGCTTGCACAGTGCTCCTTGGGATGTTTAAAGCTTGGGAAATCTTTTTGTATCCAAATCCGGCTTTAAACTTCTTCACAACAGTATCTCGGACCTGCCTGGTGTGTTCCTTGTTCTTCATGATGCTCTCTGCGCTTTTAACGGACCTCTGAGACTATCACAGTGCAGGTGCATTTATACGAAGACTTGATTACACACAGGTGGATTGTATTTATCATCAGTAGTTTTTTAGGTCAACATTGGATCATTCAGAGATCCTCACTGAACTTCTGGAGAGAGTTTGCTGCACTGAAAGTAAAGGGGCTGAATAATTTTGCACGCCCAATTTTCCAGTTTTTTATTTGTTAAAAAAGTTTGAAATATCCAATAAATGTCGTTCCACTTCATGATTGTGTCCCACTTGTTGTTGATTCTTCACAAAAAATTGTTTTATATCTTTATGTTTGAAGCCTGAAATGTGGCAAAAGGTCGCAAAGTTCAAGGGGGCCGAATACTTTCGCAAGGCACTCTATGTGTTATTTTAATTGTAATTGAAACAATTGTGTGATTCCAAGTGTCTTATTGTTCATAACAACTCAGTTTGCTGCTATAGGCAGTTAGCTGCCTACTGTGACAGCTAGGTACTGGTTGCAACATTGTAACTCTGATGGGAATAGTTGAAGACCATGTTTAGTTTCCAAGTGCGACTGCATAAGCTCAAGTTCAACTCAAATGCTCCAACATGATACATGTCATTATTTAAGTCTATCATTATTCTAGTTTATCAATCCATTTGAAATCATTATCTGCAGCGCAGGTTGCTCTCTGCCATACTTTACATAACACAAGGGCAGCATATATGGCCTAGTGCGTCAGAACTGATAGGATACTGCCTGTTCTCTGAGCTCTTTATGTTTCTGGAGGCTGATGTCCCTTTATACCACAGGCTGGACAGTCCATGTCCTTACAACAGCATGTAGAAGTCTGATGTCCCTTTATACCACAGGCTGGACAGTCCATGTCCTTACAACAGAAGGTAGAAGTCTGATGTCCCTTTTTGGGAACCCACTAAGTTACTGATGAACTCAATCTGAACCTTTCAGCATTAACTAGTGGTTCTGGTGAAACATGTCCTTTAAGAATCTCCAGAATAACTGTCCAATGGTTCCATCAAACTGTCCAATGTTTCCAACAATTCCAGACATTTTTCATTTCTCAATAGGCTCCTGTGTCACGTTCTGACATTAGTTATTGTATTATGTCTTTGGTTTGGTATGGTAAGGGCGTGAGTTGGGTGGGTAGTCTATGTTCTTTTTTCTATGTTGTATTTCTGTGTTTGGCCTGGTATGGTTCTCAATCAGAGGCAGGTGTCAATCGTTGTCCCTGATTGAGAATCATACTGAGGTAGCCTGGTTTCACTGTTGAGTGGTGGGTGGTTATTTTCAGTCTTTGTGTGTCTGCACCAGACAGAACTGTTCCGGTTGTTTCACTGTTATTCATTTTTTCCATTAATTAAGATGAACACTGCGCTTTGGTCCTAACCTTCTTACACCGACGACAGCCGTTACATCCTGATTGTCATTCACTTTAGCATTGTCCTCAACCACAGCAATATTTTCCTCAGTCATGTAAACTTCATTAATTTCGCTCATTTAGCAGTTTTTAATTCCAAAATATCTAAGGTCAGAGCGTGACATTCGTCTTCACAGTTGAATAAATATCCTGGCCTTTAATCCCTGTATATTCCTCCCTTTCTAATCAAGATGTTTTCCTGCTCAGACATCCGTCTCAAATCCTTTTCTGCCTCCATGATGATGTTAACTCTCTATGTTAGCTCCACTTCGCTCCATGATGATGTTAACTCTCTCTGTTAGCTCCACTTCCCTCCATGATGATGTTAACTCTCTCTGTTAGCTCCACTTCTCTCCATGATGATGTTAACTCTCTCTGTTAGCTCCACTTCCCTCCATGATGATGTTAACTCTCTCTGTTAGCTCCACTTCCCTCCATGATGATGTTAACTCTCTCTGTTAGCTCCACTTCCCTCCATGATGATGTTAACTCTCTCTGTTAGCTCCACTTCCCTCCATGATGATGTTAACTCTCTCTGTTAGCTCCACTTCCCTCCATGATGATGTTAACTCTCTCTGTTAGCTCCACTTCCCTCCATGATGATGTTAACTCTCTCTGTTAGCTCCACTTCCCTTCATGATGATGTTAACTCTGTTAGCTCCACTTCCCTCCATGATGATGTTAACTCTCTCTGTTAGCTCCACTTCCCTCCATGATGATGTTAACTCTCTCTGTTAGCTCCACTTCCCTCCATGATGATGTTAACTCTCTCTGTTAGCTCCACTTCCCTCCATGATGATGTTAACTCTCTCTGTTAGCTCCACTTCCCTCCATGATGATGTTAACTCTCTCTGTTAGCTCCACTTCCCTCCATGATGATGTTAACTCTCTCTGTTAGCTCCACTTCCCTCCATGATGATGTTAACTCTCTCTGTTAGCTCCACTTCCCTCCATGATGATGTTAACTCTCTCTGTTAGCTCCACTTCCCTCCATGATGATGTTAACTCTCTCTGTTAGCTCCACTTCCCTCCATGATGATGTTAACTCTCTCTGTTAGCTCCACTTCCCTCCATGATGATGTTAACTCTCTCTGTTAGCTCCACTTCCCTCCATGATGATGTTAACTCTCTCTGTTAGCTCCACTTCCCTCCATGATGATGTTAACCATGATGATGTTAACTCTCTCTGTTAGCTCCACTTCCCTCCATGATGATGTTAACTCTCTCTGTTAGCTCCACTTCCCTCCATGATGATGTTAACTCTCTCTGTTAGCTCCACTTCCCTCCATGATGATGTTAACTCTCTCTGTAGCTCCACTTCCCTCCATGATGATGTTAACTCTCTCTGTTAGCTCCACTTCCCTCCATGATGATGTTAACTCTCTCTGTTAGCTCCACTTCCCTCCATGATGATGTTAACTCTCTCTGTTAGCTCCACTTCCCTCCATGATGATGTTAACTCTCTCTGTTAGCTCCACTTCCCTCCATGATGATGTTAACTCTCTCTGTTAGCTCCACTTCCCTCCATGATGATGTTAACTCTCTCTGTTAGCTCCACTTCCCTCCATGATGATGTTAACTCTCTCTGTTAGCTCCACTTCCCTCCATGATGATGTTAACTCTCTCTGTTAGCTCCACTTCCCTTCATGATGATGTTAACTCTCTCTGTTAGCTCCACTTCCCTCCATGATGATGTTAACTCTCTCTGTTAGCTCCACTTCCCTCCATGATGATGTTAACTCTCTCTGTTAGCTCCACTTCCCTCCATGATGATGTTAACTCTCTCTGTTAGCTCCACTTCCCTTCATGATGATGTTAACTCTGTTAGCTCCACTTCCCTCCATGATGATGTTAACTCTCTCTGTTAGCTCCACTTCCATCCATGACGATGTTAACTCTCTCTGTTAGCTCCACTTCCCTCCATGATGATGTTAACTCTCTCTGTTAGCTCCACTTCCCTCCATGATGATGTTAACTCTCTCAGTTAGCTCCACTTCCCTTCATGATCATGTTAACTCTCTCTGTTAGCTCCACTTCCCTCCATGATGATGTTAACTCTCTCTGTTAGCTCCACTTCCCTCCATGATGATGTTAACTCTCTCTGTTAGCTCCACTACCCTCCATGATGATGTTAACTCTCTCTGTTAGCTCCACTTCCCTCCATGATGATGTTAACTCTCTCTGTTAGCTCCACTTCCCTCCATGATGATGTTAGCTCCATGATGATGTTAACTCTCTCTGTTAGCTCCACTTCCCTCCATGATGATGTTAACTCTCTCTGTTAGCTCCACTTCCCTCCATGATGATGTTAACTCTCTCTGTTAGCTCCACTTCCCTCCATGATGATGTTAACTCTCTCTGTTAGCTCCACTTCCCTCCATGATGATGTTAACTCTCTCTGTTAGCTCCACTTCCCTCCATGATGATGTTAACTCTCTCTGTTAGCTCCACTTCCCTCCATGATGATGTTAACTCTCTCTGTTAGCTCCACTTCCCTCCATGATGATGTTAACTCTCTCTGTTAGCTCCACTTCCCTCCATGATGAACTCTCTCTGTTAGCTCCACTTCCCTCCATGATGTTAACTCTCTCTGTTAGCTCCACTTCCCTCCATGATGATGTTAACTCTCTCTGTTAGCTCCACTTCCCTTCATGATGATGTTAACTCTCTCTGTTAGCTCCACTTCCCTCCATGATGATGTTAGCTCCACTTCCCTCCATGATGTTAACTCTCTCTGTTACCTCCACTTCCCTCAATGATGATGTTAACTCTCTCTGTTAGCTCCACTTCCCTCCATGATGATGTTAACTCTCTCTGTTAGCTCCACTTCCCTCCATGATGATGTTAACTCTCTCTGTTAGCTCCACTTCCCTCCATGATGATGTTAACTCTCTCTGTTAGCTCCACTTCCCTCCATTATGATGTTAACTCTCTCTGTTAGCTCCACTTCCCTTCATGATGATGTTAACTCTCTCTGTTTGCTCCACTTCCCTTCATGATGATGTTAACTCTCTCTGTTAGCTCCACTTCCCTCCATGATGATGTTAACTCTCTCTGTTAGCTCCACTTCCCTTCATGATGATGTTAACTCTCTCTGTTAGCTCCACTTCCCTTCATGATGATGTTAACTCTCTCTGTTAGCTCCACTTCCCTCCATGATGATGTTAACTCTCTCTGTTAGCTCCACTTCCCTCCATGATGATGTTAACTCTCTGTTAGCTCCACTACCCTCCATGATGATGTTAACTCTCTCTGTTAGCTCCGCTTCCCTCCATGATGATGTTAACTCTCTCGGTTAGCTCCACTTCCCTCCATGATGATGTTAACTCTCTCTGTTAGCTCCACTTCCCTCCATGATGATGTTAACTCTCTCTGTTAGCTCCACTTCCCTCCATGATGATGTTAACTCTCTCTGTTAGCTCCACTTCCCTCCATGATGATGTTAACTCTCTCGGTTAGCTCCACTTCCCTCCATGATGATGTTAGCTCCACTTCCCTCCATGATGTTAACTCTCTCTGTTAGCTCCACTTCCCTCCATGATGATGTTAACTCTCTCTGTTAGCTCCACTTCCCTCCATGATGATGTTAACTCTCTCTGTTAGCTCCACTTCCCTCCATGATGATGTTAACTCTCTCTGTTAGCTCCACTTCCCTCCATGATGATGTTAACTCTCTCTGTTAGCTCCACTTCCCTCCATTATTATGTTAACTCTCTCTGTTAGCTCCACTTCCCTTCATGATGATGTTAACTCTCTCTGTTAGCTCCACTTCCCTCCATGATGATGTTAGCTCCACTTCCCTCCATGATGTTAACTCTCTCTGTTAGCTCCACTTCCCTCCATGATGATGTTAACTCTCTCTGTTAGCTCCACTTCCCTCCATGATGATGTTAACTCTCTCTGTTAGCTCCACTTCCCTCCATGATGATGTTAACTCTCTCTGTTAGCTCCACTTCCCTCCATGATGATGTTAACTCTCTCTGTTAGCTCCACTTCCCTCCATTATGATGTTAACTCTCTCTGTTAGCTCCACTTCCCTTCATGATGATGTTAACTCTCTCTGTTTGCTCCACTTCCCTTCATGATGATGTTAACTCTCTCTGTTAGCTCCACTTCCCTCCATGATGATGTTAACTCTCTCTGTTAGCTCCACTTCCCTTCATGATGATGTTAACTCTCTCTGTTAGCTCCACTTCCCTTCATGATGATGTTAACTCTCTCTGTTAGCTCCACTTCCCTCCATGATGATGTTAACTCTCTCTGTTAGCTCCACTTCCCTCCATGATGATGTTAACTCTCTGTTAGCTCCACTACCCTCCATGATGATGTTAACTCTCTCTGTTAGCTCCGCTTCCCTCCATGATGATGTTAACTCTCTCGGTTAGCTCCACTTCCCTCCATGATGATGTTAACTCTCTCGGTTAGCTCCACTTCCCTCCATGATGATGTTAGCTCCACTTCCCTCCATGATGTTAACTCTCTCTGTTAGCTCCACTTCCCTCCATGATGATGTTAACTCTCTCTGTTAGCTCCACTTCCCTCCATGATGATGTTAACTCTCTCTGTTAGCTCCACTTCCCTCCATGATGATGTTAACTCTCTCTGTTAGCTCCACTTCCCTCCATGATGATGTTAACTCTCTCTGTTAGCTCCACTTCCCTCCATTATGATGTTAACTCTCTCTGTTAGCTCCACTTCCCTTCATGATGATGTTAACTCTCTCTGTTAGCTCCACTTCCCTCCATGATGATGTTAGCTCCACTTCCCTCCATGATGTTAACTCTCTCTGTTAGCTCCACTTCCCTCCATGATGATGTTAACTCTCTCTGTTAGCTCCACTTCCCTCCATGATGATGTTAACTCTCTCTGTTAGCTCCACTTCCCTCCATGATGATGTTAACTCTCTCTGTTAGCTCCACTTCCCTTCATGATGATGTTAACTCTCTCTGTTAGCTCCACTTCCCTCCATGACGATGCTAACTCTCTCTGTTAGCTCCACTTCCCTCCATGATGATGTTAACTCTCTCTGTTAGCTCCACTTCCCTCCATGACGATGCTAACTCTCTCTGTTAGCTCCACTTTGCACTTGCCTCTGGTAGCAATACACTGTGCTAACATTAGCCCAGACTAGTTCCTGTAGATTCATGTTTTGTGGGTTTAATTTCCACATCTGTATAACAATTCAATAATGATGAGACTGGAGACAGGAATCAGTTCAACAATTTATCTGGAACGTGATCATCTCAACACATACAAACCCCCATGATGCTCTGCGGCACAACCCCAATATACAACAAATACATAAATAAATAAGTAAGTGGACACTAAACAAAACTCAGAGGAATTTAAATGTTTAGTTGTAGAAAGTAGGACCATGGGACAGGGTCAGAAAGGTCAGTATGTTTGATACCTGGTTACAGAGGTGACATAACAAGCATAAGGTCCATTATAACACAGTGAAGTAGGGCCATGGGACAGGGTCAGAAAGGTCAGTATGTTTGATGCCTGGTTACAGAGGTGACATAACAAGCATAAGGTCCATTATAACACAGTGAAGTAGGGCCATGGGACAGGGTCAGAATTGTCAGTATGTTTGATACCTGGTTACAGAGGTGACATAACAAGCATAAGGTCCATTATAACACAGTGAAGTAGGGCCATGGGACAGGGTCAGAATTGTCAGTATGTTTGATACCTGGTTACAGAGGTGACATAACAAACATGAGGTCCATTATAACACAGTGAAGTAGAGTTGTTAGCTAAAAGCAGACATGGACAGTGAGACGGTGTGAGGAGGTCAGGGGTCAAACACTAGAACAGGACAGGTAGAAATGGCAGGGCTGGAAATAGACAGAGACACATTCTGATCATGGCTCAGACCTGACCTGAGACACCCAATCAGAAGATGTCATAACAAAGTCCTGACCTGAGACACCCAATCAGAAGATGTCATAACAAAGTCCTGACCTGAGACACCCAATCAGAAGATGTCATAACAAAGTCCTGGCCAGTAGGCTATATGGGCTTTCCTTTCATCAACATCCAAAACATTTAAATTAGGCATCTGTCAATAAAAAGCCCCTTTAGAGCTATAAAGAAAGGACACGACTTCCGCCTTGTTAGGCGGGCGACGTCACCGACATTCTAGCCATCGCTGATCCATTTTTCATTTTCCATTTGTTTTGCCTTGTTTCACATCACACCTGCTTTCAATCCCATCAATGACATGTTGTGTATTTAACCTTGTCTTTCCCCTCATGTCCTTGTTGTTTGATTGTACCCACTTTTTATTATTTTTGTATATTTTGGTATTTTTTAGCGACTCCGTTTATATCAAGTTCATTCTCCTTCCGACCATTACAGATGGAATGACTTCAGAGTAACATCATATCAAACATAAAACATTTACAACTGATCTTTTTTATTACACTGAACAATAAAATTAACCGTGTGTGTCAATGTGGGTGTTTGTGTGTGTGTGTGTCAATGCGTGTGTGTGTGTGTGTGTGTGTGTGTCAATGTGTGTGTGTGTCAATGTGTGTGTGTGTGTGTGTGTGTGTGTGTGTGTGTGTGTGTGTCCAGTGTGTGTGTCCAGTGTGTCCAGTGTGTGTGTGTCTGTGTGTCAGGTTATTATTTACAGGGACACTGAGGATTCATCACAAACCCAAAACCCTGCATAGAGGGGCTCAGTGAATGTGGAGGTGAATGTGATCAGGTGGGTCAGTTTGTCAGAGGAGGCTCTATAGAAGGACAGAGTGCCGGCTGACCAGTCCAGATACACTCCTACTCTGTAGGGGCTGGAGGAGGGGACGTCTATGGTAGTGGGATTATTATTGTGCCAGGCAATGTAATGGTTGTCAAAGCAGAACAGACTCCAGGAATTGTCATTCCATCCAAGACAACAGTTCTTAACCCTTCCTCTCCTGCTCATTCCTTTATATGTCACTCCAATAGCAGCCCGTCTCCCACTCCACTCTACCTCCCAGTAACAGCGCCCATTCAGACCCTCTCTACACAGCACCTGTTCACAGTCCTCAAATCTGTCTGGGTGATCAGGATACGGCTGCTCCTCTGTCCTACATGTCACCTTTCTGTTCTCCTTAGACAGAGAGAGGAGTCTGTTTACTGTGTTTGGGTCCAGTGTGAGATCACAGACATCTGATGGATGAAACCAGACACAATATTAGAAATCATAATCATTCACATTAGAATTTTAACTCACTTTTCACTAATTAATTTAATGTAGATGTTTCTAGGTATCAAAAGGAGAAGTTAAGGTAACTTGAGACTTGTTGAATGATCATATGTTATACTGTATGGTAACATAAAACACACTTATTCACATTAATCACACACACACACACACACACAAACACACACACACGTATGCATCATGAACACAAACACATTTCTTATGTAACACGACCACGCACACATAGACACACACATACACATTGTCAAAGCAACTCTTTGTAAACTTTGGTGTCCCTGATTTCTGCTTCTGTAGAACTACAGCTGATATTTAATATGACCAAGTCAGTAATGATGGTGGTCTTTGACTTTGACTTAACTTGAATTAAGACTTAATCTTAGTCATATTCTTCTCAGCAGTCAACACTCACATTTTCTAAGTCCAGGGTTCATTGTGTTCTCTCCACCATGTTCCACACTGTAGCGGTAAGCAGAAGACCAGACAGTCATTGAGGGATACACCTGAACACTCACACACACACACACACACACACACACACACACACACACACACACACACACACACACACACACTCACACTCACACACACAACTTTGTACAAGTCGTGGTCAGAATGTTTGTCTTAACTAGCCTGATAAGTCAAACATGTCTGATATGAACATTGACATAAACCCTCTACATACTTGAGTTTCTCCAGTCTGCAGTGTGGATCCTCCAGTCTAGCAGAGAGCAGTCTGACTCCTGAGTCTCCTGGGTGATTGTAGCTCAGGTCCAGCTCTCTCAGGTGTGAGGGGTTTGACCTCAGAGCTGAGACCAGAGAAGCACAGCCTTCCTCTGTGACTAGACAGCCTGACAGCCTGCAAAGAGTCAAATCATATTAACATCACACTGACATTCTTTGGTGGTGAAAATAGTGACAATATATTTTTTCAGCATATTCAGATACATCAGTGTCCTGAAACCTGCCATATCTATTTAGAAATTAATATAGAATTATTATAAATGATCATGATATTACTTGTAGAGTACAAATATTTTCAATATTACGTAATAAGTAAAAATGCAAATACAAATATTATAGTAGACTGACCAGACCAGTTTAAAAAGCAGTATCAGTCACAAGACAGACAGTGAGGTATCAGATTTAGATTGTATTGAGTATACAGTCTACACCATATCTATTTAGACAGTGAGGAATCAGATTTAGATTGTATTGAGTATACAGTCCACACCATATCTATTTAGACAGTGAGGAATCAGATTTAGATTGTATTGAGTATACAGTCCACAACATATCTATTTAGACAGTGAGGTATCAGATTTAGATTGTATTGAGTAAACAGTCCACACCATATCTATTTTGACAGTGAGGTATCAGATTTAGATTGTATTGAGTATACAGTCCACACCATATCTATTTAGACAGTGAAGAATCAGATTTAGATTGTATTGAGTATACAGTCCACACCATATCTATTTAGACAGTGAGGTATCAGATTTAGATTGTATTGAGTATACAGTCCACACCATATCTATTTAGACAGTGAGGAATCAGATTTAGATTGTATTGAGTATACAGTCCACACCATATCTATTTAGACAGTGAGGTATCAGATTTAGATTGTATTGAGTATATAGTCCACACCATATCTATTTAGACAGTGAGGAATCAGATTTAGATTGTATTGAGTATACAGTCTACACCATATCTATTTAGACAGTGAGGTATCAGATTTAGATTGTATTGAGTATACAGTCCACACCATATCTATTTAGACAGTGAGGTATCAGATTTAGATTGTATTGAGTAGACAGTCCACACCATATCTATTTAGACAGTGAGGAATCAGATTTAGATTGTATTGAGTATACAGTCCACAACATATCTATTTTGACAGTGAAGTTAACATTTTAAATGTGTCTCTATACTCCAACATTTGGATTTGAGATCAAATGTTTCATATGAGGTGACAGTATATAATGTCACCTTGAATTTAAGGATATTGTGTGTGTGTCTCCAGTGTTAATGTTTTGTATTTACTTATTTAACCAGGCAAGTCAGTTATTAAGAACAAATTATTATTTACAATGACGGCCTACCCCGGCCAAACCCGGATGACGGAGGCCAATTGTGTGCCGCCCAATAACAGCCAGATGTGGATTCAAACCAGGGACTGTAGTCACGCCTTTAGTACTGAGAAGCAGTGCCTCGAACACTGCGTCACTCTGGAGCCCAGTGTATGTGTCCAGTGTGTGTGTGTTTGTGTGTGTGTGTCCAGTGTGTGTGTGTTTGTGTGTGTGTGTCCAGTGTGTGTGTGTTTGTGTGTGTGTGTCCAGTGTTCGTGTGTGTCCAGTGTTCGTGTGTGTGGCCAGTGTTCGTGTGTGTGTGTGTGTGTGTGTGAGTCCAGTGTTTGTGTGTCCAGTGTGTGTGTGTGTGTGTCAGTGTTCGTGTGTGTGTCCAATGTGTGTGTGTGTGTGTCCAATGTGTGTGTGTGTGTGTCCAATGTGTGTGTGTGTGTGTCCAATGTGTGTGTGTGTGTGTGTGTGTGTCCAATGTGTGTGTGTGTGTGTCCAATGTGTGTGTGTGTGTGTCCAATGTGTGTGTGTGTGTGTGTGTGTGTGTGTGTGTGTCCAATGTGTGTGTGTGTGTGTGTGTGTGTCCAATGTGTGTGTGTGTGTGTGTGTGTGTGTGTGTGTGTGTGTGTGTGTGTGTGTCCAATGTGTGTGTGTGTGTGTGTGTCCAATGTGTGTGTGTGTGTGTGTGTGTGTGTCCAATGTGAGTGTGTGTTAGGGATGGGCGGTATTTCATTATATTGATGCAGGTACCCGTTTTTACTTTACCTTCTATATTTGAATTTGGTATTTGAATGTGGTTTGTTGTATGTGATACATCATGTGTAATGTACATTTTTATAGTTTACTTCGATACTTGAGTCATCTCTCTCCGCTCTTTCTCTCTGTTCCACTTTCCACAGTGACCTAGCCATGTCCCATATCATTCAAGGAGCGCTTTTGATGTTCCTCAACCACGAGACACTTGCGTTCAGTCTGCCTGGTCAATGCAGCACATGGAACAATGTTGATGAAAACAATGCTGTTTTCACTTTGCTTCTTAATATAAATCCACTAGCGTTCTATAATGACACTATTAGTTTGTGTTTCTTACATAAGCAAGCAAAACAGTTTGTCTTTTTAATTTCTTCGTAAGTTGCCCTTGTTAGATGGTAATTGTTAGCCGCTAATGCTAATAGCTTGCCAGCTACTAAATGTACTGAGTAAGAGCAAACGTGGCTAGATTATACAGCCTGATAATACCAGCAAAACAGCTACTTTGTCTTTTCTTAGCAAGTTGCCCTAAATCTTGTGAGACGCTAATTGTTTGCCACTAATGCTAATATCTAGCTAGCTAGCTAATAAATGTACTGAGTCAGAGCAAACGCAGCCTGATAATACCAGTGTAGACCTAAATCAGCATGTTGATTGTGCAACAGTATCTTCTAAATCAAAGAGGAATATGCAAAGCAAGAATATGTTAGCTTCATGAAGTAGCTAAGAGAAAAGACTAAACCTTATAGGGTCCCCTAGGAAACACTTATCAACACTTTAGTTCCTACCCTGTCACAATAACTCCTCCCTGGCATTTTAATTTGTTGTCATGTCAAACACTGTATTCAACGTGCCCACTATTATATTCTAACTATAGAATTAGAATAGTCATTCTATTTCCATGATTTCAACAGTTTTGCTCTAATTCACAAATCAAATCGGAATTGCAACATTTGGTTTAAAAAGAAGTCCTAGATGATTTGCCAATATCTTGCAGCCCTACATGGCAGTGTAGAAATTATCTCAATTGAGCAGTGGTGTAAAGTACTTAGGAAAAATACTTTCAAGTACTACTTAAGTATTTTTTGGGTATCTGTACTTTACTATTATTTTACATTTTCACAACTTTACTTTAATACATTCCTAAAGAAAATACTGCACTTTTTACTCCATACATTTTCCCTGACACCTAAAAGTACTCGTTACATTTTGAATGCTTAGCAGGACAGGAAAATGGTCCAATTCACATGCTTATCAAGAGAACATCCCTGGTCATCCATACTGCCTCTGATCTGGCAGACTCACTAAACAGAGAACATCCCTGGTCATCCCTACTGCCTCTGATCTGGAGGACTCACTAAACAGAGAACATCCCTGGTCATCCCTACTGCCTCTGATCTGGAGGACTCACTAAACAGAGAACAACCCTGGTCATCACTACTGCCTCTGATCAGGAGGACTCACTAAACAGAGAACATCCCTGGTCATCCCTACTGCCTCTGATCTGGAGGACTCACTAAACAGAGAACATCCCTGGTCATCCCTACTGCCTCTTATCTGGAGGACTCACTAAACAGAGAACAACCCTGGTCATCACTACTGCCTATTATCTGGAGGACTCACTAAACAGAGAACAACCCTGGTCAATCCTACTGCCTCTGATCTGGAGGACTCACTAAACAGAGAACATCCCAGGTCATCCCTACTGCCTCTTATCTGGCAGACTCACTATACAGAGAACATCCCTGGTCATCCCTACTGCCTCTGATCTGGAGGACTCACTAAACAGAGAACATCCCTGGTCATCCCTACTGCCTCTGATCTGGAGGAATCACTAAACACAAATGATTTGCTTTTAAATGGTGTCTGAGTGTTGGAGTGTGAACCTGGCTATCCATAAATAAAAAATGTTTAAAAAAATGGTGCCATCTGCTTAAAATAAGGACTTTGAAATCATTGTAACTTTTATTTTTGATACCTAAGTACATTTGATCAAAAGGAAAATGTAACCTTTATTTAACTTAGCAAGTCAGTTAACCTGCTGCTGGCGTCCCATCTGGCCAACATCCTGTGAAATTGCAGAAATTCAAAAATACAATATTCGTAATATTAAACATTCATAACATACAAGTGTCCAACATCATTTAAAAGCTTAACTTCTTGTTAAAGAACAAATTCTTATTTACGATGACGGCCTACCAGGAACAGTGGGTTCATGAAATCACTGCGGATCTGATGAACAGTTATCACTTGTTGAGCAACTAGAGGAATACTGACCTCAGAGTCTCCAGTTTACAGTGGGGATTCCCCAGTCCAGCAGAGAGCAGCTTCACTCCTGAATCCTTCAGGTCATTGTTACTCAGGTCCAGCTCTCTCAGGTGTGAGGGGTTTGACTCCAGAGCTGAGACCAGAGAAGCACAGCCTTCCTCTGTGACTCCACAGTCTGACAGCCTGACAAAGAGATCATCATGACTTCACAAACACATTGTTAATTTAACACCAGTAGTGTAGAAGGACAATGGCAGAGGCATTTGGTTTATTCTCTCAAACAACATATAGATTCATCTCCGTCTCCAAGAATTGAATGGTCATAATGTTATACTAATGTGCAAATCAATGCATTTATTCAATGTGTTTTTCACTATATTAAATACATATTATAATACATATTTTTCTCTAAACTGAATATTTCCTCCTGATGATGAGTTCTTATATGTCATTTTATTTACTCACAGAACAGCTCTGGAGGCTTTGACCACTGGCAGCAGCCTCAGAAGACCTTCCTCTGATCTGGAGTATTTCTTCAGGTCAAACACATCCAGCTCCTTTTCTGAAGTCAGCAACACAAAGACCAGAGCTGACCACTGTGCAGGTGACAGGTTGGGTTTTGAGAGACTTCCTGATCTCAGGTAGCTTTGGATCTCCTCCACTAGAGAATGGTCATTCAGTTCATTCAGACAGTGGAACAGATTGATGCTCCTCTCTGGAGAGGGATTCTCCCTGATCTTCTCCTTGATGTACTTGACTGTTTCTTCATGGGTCTGTGAGCTGCTTCTTGTCTTTGTCAGTAGACCTCGTAAGTGCTTCTGATTGGACTCCAGTGAGAGGCCCAGAAGGAAGCGGAGGAAAAGGTCCAGGTTTCCTGTCTCACTTTGTAAGGCTTTATCCACAGCACTCTTGTAGAAAGTAACTTCAGGCTCGTCGTTTGTTTGCAGTTCGGCCATTAGATTCTCATTGTTGTTGATGAATGAGAGGAACACATATACAGCAGCCAGAAACTCCTGAATGCTCAGATGGACAAAGCAGTACACCGTGCCCTGGTACAGCCCACATTCCTCTTTAAAGAGCTGTGAGCACAATCCTGAGTACACTGAGGCTTCATTGACATCAATGCCAGCCTCTTTCAGGTCTTCTTCATAGAAAATCAGATTGCCTTTCACAAGCTGTTGAAAAGCCAGTTTTCCCAGTGACAGAATGCTCTCTTTATTGCAGTGTGGACCTGTCTCTTCTTTCCCAAGATACTTTTCATTCTTCTGTTTGGTATGAAACTCCACAAGGTGTGTGTACATCTCAGTCAGAGTCTTGGGCATCTCTTCTCTCTTATGTTTTAGCATGTGTTCAAGGACTGTTGCAGAAATCCAACAGAAGACTGGAATGTGGCACATGATGTGGAGGCTCCTTGATGTCTTTATGTGTGAGATGATTCTGCTGGCCAGGTCCTCATCACTGAATCTCTTCCTGAAGTACTCCTCCTTCTGTGGGTCATTGAACCCTCGTACCTCTGTCACCTGGTCAACACACCCTGAAGGGATCTTATTGGCTGCTGCAGGTCGGGTAGTTATCCAGAGGAGAGCAGAGGGAAGCAGATTTCCCTTGATGAGATTTGTCAGCAGAACATCCACTGAGGTTGACTCTGTGACATCACAACAGATCTTGTTCTTCTCGAAGTCTAGGGGCAGTCGGCACTCATCCAGACCATCAAAGATGAACAGAAATTTGTACTTGTCGTAGTTGGAGATTCTTGATTGTTTGGTTTCCATTGAGAAGTGATTAAGAAGTTCAATCAAAGTGTGTTTGTCCCCTTTCATCAAATTCAGCTCCCGAAAAGGGAATGAAAATACAAATTGGACATCCTGATTTGCTTTTCCTTCAGCCCAGTCCAGAATGAACTTCTGCACAGAGACTGTTTTTCCAATGCCAGCGACTCCCTTTGTCAGCACAGTTCTGATAAGTTTGTCTTGTCCAGTTAAGGGTTTAAAGATGTCGTTACATTTGATTGCAGTCTCTGGTCTTGCTTGTTTCCTGGTTGTTGTCTCAATCTGTCTCAGCTCATGTTCCTTATTGACCTCTCCTGTTCCACCCTCTGTGATGTAGAGCTCTGTGTAGATATTATTGAGAAGTGTTGGGTTTCCTTGTTTAGCGATCCCCTCAAATACACATTGAAACTTCTTCTTTAGATTAGATTTGAGTTCACGTTGGCAAATCACAGCAAGCTCATCTGAATGAAGAAATAACACAGAGGATATTAATATTATGTCTGTTTTAATGACTACAGTATTCTAGGACTGTTATAAAGTTTTAAATTATTATAATTTATTCTCTTATCTGACTGTATAAATGTGTAAATGTTTTCATAATGCATTACAGACTGGTGTGACTGATTACATTATTATTGGTATTATTGATGGTATTATTAATGTTGTCTCTCTCTCTCTAAATTAATCACCACAACACATCCCTGCTGCTTCTTGATTAGGTCACTAGGTGTTGTGTTAAGGCTGCTACAATATCATTGAGTTACACAGCTACTTTAGCTGTACTTTAGCTACAGCTTTTAAATGTTATAAAACAGCATTCAACATGAGGCAGACAGATCTTACATTTCTCCAGTGTGTCAGCAAGTTCCTTCTGGTTCATTTTCCTCAGGATGTGCAGTGTGATCTTCAGAGCCCCCTCTCTGGCACTGCTCTCCTGCTTCTCATCTTCAGCGTCCACCACTTCCTGCTTCTGACTCTCAAAGCCTTCTGGGAGTTCTGGACTAAGAATCCTCTTGAACATCTTCATCTCATTCTTCACAAATGTCATAATATTCTCTTCAAGCACCTGAAATAAATCAAGTAAATCAGTTAAGCAAGAGACTAAATGCTTTCTCATCAACACATTCATGAATGATTGACAGATCAACTTTACTTGAGGTAAACAAAAACAAATGTACATAACAGGACCACATACACTGAATATGGAGTCCAGGTCTGTTTGATGACTCTGGGAAGACTGACCACTGAGAATCTCTGACTCTGATCTCTCCCGTTGGTTTCTATGGAGAAAACACACACACACACACACACACACACACACACACACACACACACACACACACACACACACACACACACACACACACACACACACACACACACACACACACACACACACACACACACACACACACACAGGGAGGGAATGTGCTGTTTGTTTAATGTTGTATTAGGACTATGAAAATGGACAAAATGAGTAGCCTATGGATTATGAAAACAACAACAATAAATGGGAAAATGGGAGAGGAGAAATTACTAGAGACAGTGTTGTTTAACTCACTGACCATTACCCATGAGTTCTTCTTACCTTTGTTCAGTAGAAAAGTCTTCCTCTCTAAAGAATATAGGTATTTCCATAGACTTTCTAAACGTTATAGGACGATCCATAGACCAGTCACTCTTCATGGACACACAGCTGGGAACAGGGGAGGCTGGTCTCTCCTGCTTGATTGGGCTTCAACACAACAGAGACAAACATTTCATCTCTCATCTACTCTGAGCTCAGATGGGGAAACATAAGTTTCATTCCAAAACGCTATATATCCATTTTCAGAAATGTTGGTAAAGTAGCCTAAACATGAATTCCCAGAATAACGTATTTTCCATGTACATTGTCATTGTCATATTCATCAACCAGGATCGAGCCGCTCTGCATTCACTAGTCAACTAGTAGTCAACTCAGCCCTGCTCACTGCTCACAACTCCAGGAGCTTGAGGTAACTTTAGTTAGTTCCAAGATGGCGTAGCAGTCAGACGTCTTGTCGTGTCGTGTCCCTTGTATATATCGTTTTTTTACATATTTTTCTTCGCATATCTTTAAAAAACATTTTGCTAAACCTCAACTTCTAAATACTCTCCTGCAACCCGCCTCACCCAATGTAGCTATTTCTGCTTTTTTCTCTAAAGTATTTATATTTACTTCGGATCCGGAACCCCTCAACTGAAGCTAGCCAGCTAACTACCAGCAAAACATTGTTAGCGGTCATCAGCTAACCGGTCATCAGCTAACCTTTAGCTCGGAAAGCTCGGAAAGCTCTCGCCAGTTCGAGCAACGCGACTCTAACCAGAGCATAACAGACCAATTATTTTTATCCCTGGATTCCCACTGCAAACGGAACATTTTCAGCTGGATCTTCACAACTAGCTAACCGCAACCCCGGATGATTACTCCTGGCTAGCGTTTCCACCCACTTAGCCTGAAGCTATCCCGGCCAGAGCTCCTGTGCTACCACCGAAGCATACTCCTGGGCTACAATATCCGGACCCACGACCGGTCTATCGATGTCACCGCATGAAGAGGCATAAACAGACTCACCCCATTGCGACGTCCCCCAAAGGCTAACTTTCTAGCCCTTGCTATCTGGTTGCTTGCTAATTTGGCCTGCTAACTGCTAGCTTGTTTTTCCCCGGTCCGCTAACTGCTACCTTGTTTAGTCCCGGCCTACTAACTGTTAGCTTGTTAGCACAGGCCTGCTAACTAACTGTCTGAATCGCCGCGTCCCAACCACTCACTGGACCCATATTTACTTTCAATCTCTTTTCAATTTTTTTATTCGATTATACCTTCCGGTAACCTGCCTCACCCAATCTGATACGGAATCGCTATTATTTTTAATTTTTAGAACACATTCAAGAACCTCCAGAAGCTAACTAGCTACAAGCTATTTAGTCATTGTTAGCCACTGCTAGCGGCTTTTACCTTCTGCACAGCCAGACAGTTTTTTTAACCTGAATAATACTCGCCAGTCTAGCTTCCCTGCCCCATCCACCGCTGCCCCCTGGACACTGATCACTTGGCTACATAGCTGATGCATGCTGGACTGTCCATTAATCACGGTACTCCATTCTGCTTGTTTATGTTTTATCTGTCGGCCCCAGCTGCACTCAGGCTCTGTGTGTTGTTAATCCGACCCTCCCTGCCTAGTCAACGCCATTTTACCTGCTGTTGTTGTGCTAGCTGATTAGCTGTTGTTGTCTCATCTACTGTTTTAGCTAGCTCTCCCAATTCAACACCTGTGATTACTATATGCCTCGCTGTATGTCTCTCTCAAATGTCAATATGTCTTGTATACTGTTGTTCAGGTTAGTTATCTTTGTTTTAGTTTACAATGGAGCCCCTAGTTCCACTCTTCATACCCCTGATACCTCATTTGTCCCACCTCCCACACATGTGGTGACCTCACCCATTACAACCAGCATGTCCAGAAATACAACTTCTCTCATCATCACCCAGTGCCTGGGCTTACCTCCGCTGTACCCGCACCCCACCACACCCCTGTCTGCGCATTATGCCCTGAATATATTCTACCATGCCCAGAAATCTGCTCCTTTTATTCTCTGTCTCCAATGCTCTAGGCGACCAGTTTTGATAGCCTTTAGCTGCACCCTCATACTACTCCTCTCTGTTCTTCGGTAAACCCAGGCCCTGCATGTAAACCCAGGCCTTGCATGTCCCCAGGCACCCTCATTTGTTGACTTCTGTGATCGAAAAAGCCTTGGTTTCATGCATGTCAACATCAGAAGCCTCCTCCCTAAGTTTGTTTTGCTCACTGCTTAAGCACACTCTGCTAACCCTGATGTCCTTGCCGTGTCTGAATCCTGGCTCAGGAAGGCCACCAAAAATTCGGAGATTTCCATATCCAACTATAACATTTTCCGTCAAGATAGAACTGCCAAAGGGGGAGGAGTTGCAGTCTACTGCAGAGATAGCTTGCAAAGTAATGTCATACTTTCCAGGTCCATACCCAAACAGTTCGAACTACTAATTTTAAAAATTACTCTCTCCAGAAATAAGTCTCTTACTGTTGTCGCCTGCTACCGACCCCCCTCAGCTCCTAGCTGTGCCCTGGACACCATTTGTGAATTGATCGCCCCCCATCTAGCTTCAGAGTTTGTTCTGTTAGGTGACCTAAACTGGGATATGCTTAACACCCCGGCAGTCCTACAATCTAAGCTAGATGCCCTCAATCTCACACAAATCATCAAGGAACCCACCAGGTACAATCTTAAATCTGTAAACAAGGGCACCCTCATAGACGTCATCCTGACCAACTGGCCCTCCAAATACACCTCCGCTGTCTTCAACCAGGATCTCAGCGATCACTGCCTCATTGCCTGTATCCGCTACGGAGCCGCAGTCAAACGACCACCCCTCATCACTGTCAAACGCTCCCTAAAACACGTTTGTGAGCAGGCCTTTCTAATCGACCTGGCCCGGGTATCCTGGAAGGACATTGACCTCATCCCGTCAGTTGAGGATGCCTGGTCATTCTTTAAAAGTAACTTCCTCACCATTTTAGATAAGCATGCTCCGTTCAAAAAATGCAGAAGTAAGAACAGATATAGCCCTTGGTTCACTCCAGAACTGACTGCACTCGACCAGCACAAAAACATCCTGTGGCGGACTGCAATAGCATCGAATAGTCCCCGCGATATGCAACTTTTCAGGAAAGTCAGGAACCAATACACGCAGTCAGTCAGGAAAGCTAAGGCCAGCTTCTTCAGGCAGAAATTTGCATCCTGTAGCTCCAACTCCAAAACGTTCTGGGACAATGTGAAGTCCATGGAGAACAAGAGCACCTCCTCCCAGCTGCCCACTGCACTGAGGCTAGGTAACACGGTCACCACCGATAAATCCATGATTATCGAAAACTTCAACAAGCATTTCTCAACGGCTGGCCATGCCTTCCGCCTGGCTACTCCAACCTCGGCCAACAGCTCCGCCCCCCCCCCCCGCAGCTACTCGCCCAAGCCTCTCCAGGTTCTCCTTTACCCAAATCCAGATAGCAGATGTTCTGAAAGAGCTGCAAAACCTGGACCCGTACCAATCAGCTGGGCTTGACAATCTGGACCCTCTATTTCTGAAACTATCCGCCGCCATTGTCGCAACCCCTATTACCAGCCTGTTCAACCTCTCTTTCATATCGTCTGAGATCCCCAAGGATTGGAAAGCTGACGCAGTCATCCCCCTCTTCAAAGGGGGAGACACCCTGGACCCAAACTGTTACAGACCTATATCCATCCTGCCCTGCCTATCTAAGGTGTTTGAAAGCCAAGTCAACAAACAGGTCACTGACCATCTCGAATCCCACCGTACCATCTCCGCTGTGCAATCTGGTTTCCGAGCCGGTCACGGGTGCACCTCAGCCACGCTCAAGGTACTAAACGATATCATAACCGCAATCGATAAAAGACAGTACTGTGCAGCCGTCTTCATCTACCTTGCCAAGGCTTTCGACTCTGTCAATCACCATATCCTTTCGGCAGACTCAGTAGCCTCGGTTTTTCTGATGACTGCCTTGCCTGGCTCACCAACTACTTTGCAGACAGAGTTCAGTGTGTCAAATCGGAGGGCATGCTGTCCGGTCCTCTGGCAGTCTCTATGGGGGTGCCACAGGGTTCAATTCTCCGGCCGACTCTTTTCTCTGTATATATCAATGATGTTGCTCTTGCTGCGGGCGATTCCCTGATCCACCTCTACACAGACGACACCATTCTATAAACTTCTGGCCCGTCCTTGGACACTGTGCTATCTAACCTCCAAACGAGCTTCAATGCCATACAACACTCCTTCCGTGGCCTCCAACTGCTCTTAAACGCTAGTAAAACCAAATGCATGCTTTTCAACCGTTCGCTGCCTGCACCCGCACGCCTGACTAGCATCACCACCCTGGATGGTTCCAACCTTGAATATGTGGACATCTATAAGTACCTAGGTGTCTGGCTAGACTGTAAACTCTCCTTCCAGACTCATATCAAACATCTCCAATCGAAAATCAAATCTAGAGTTGGCTTTCTATTCCGCACCAAAGCCTCCTTCACTCACGCCGCCAAACTTACCCTAGTAAAACTGACTATCCTACCGATCCTCGACTTTGGCGATGTCATCTACAAAATTGCTTCCAACACTCTACTCAGCAAACTGGATGCAGTTTATCACAGTGCCATCCGTTTTGTCACTAAAGCACCTTATACCACCCACCACTGCGACCTGTATGCTCTAGTCGGCTGGCCCTCGCTACATATTCGTCGCCAGACACACTGGCTCCAGGTCATCTACAAGTCCATGCTAGGTAAAGCTCCGCCTTATCTCAGTTCACTGGTCACGATGGCAACACCCACACACGTAGCACGTGCTCCAGCAGGTGTATCTCGCTGATCATCCCTAAAGCCAACACCTCATTTGGCCGCCTTTCGTTCCAGTTCTCTGCTGCCTGTGAATGGAACGAATTGCAAAAATCGCTGAAGTTGGAGACTTTTATCTCCCTCACCAACTTCAAACATCTGCTATCTGAGCAGCTAACCGATCGCTGCAGCTGTACATAGTCTATCGGTAAATAGCCCACCCATTTTTTACCTACCTCATCCCCATACTGTTTTTATTTATTTACTTTTTTGCTCTTTTGCACACCAGTATCTCTACCTGTACATGACCATCTGATCATTTATCACTCCAGTGTTATTCTGCAAAATTTTAATTATTTGCCTACCTCCTCATGCCTTTTGCACACAATGTATATAGACTCTCCTTTTTTTCTACTGTGTTATTGACTTGTTAATTGTTTACTCCATGTGTAACTCTGTGTTGTCTGTTCACACTGCTATGCTTTATCTTGGCCAGGTCGCAGTTGTAAATGAGAACTTGTCCTCAACTAGCCTGGTTAAATAAAGGTGAAAAAAAAAAAAAAAAAAACTTTGCTAACTGGGAGGGTTGCATGATGTCATTTATTGGAGGGCTGCACTTGTCTTTTCTCTTCAGAGGCTGTTAAGAAATGAACTTCCTAACCTCCTATAAAGGGTTCTATATATATTCTATATATACTGTATACTCAGACACTTCCTAACCTCCTATAAAGGGTTCTATATATATGCTATATATACTGTATACTCAGACACTTCCTAACCTCCTATAAAGGGTTTTATATATATTCTATATATACTGTATACTCAGACACTTCCTAACCTCCTATAAAGGGTTCTATATATATTCTATATATACTGTATACTCAGACACTTCCTAACCTCCTATAAAGGGTTCTATATATATTATATACATACTGTATACTCAGACACTTCCTGACCTCCTATAAAGGGTTCTATATATATTCTATATATACTGTATACTCAGACACTTCCTAACCTCCTATAAAGGGTTTTACATATATTCTATATATACTGTATACTCAGACACTTCCTAACCTCCTATAAAGGATTCTATATATGTTCTATATATACTGTATACTCAGACCTTCCTAACCTCCTATAAAGGGTTCTATATATATTCTATATATACTGTATACTCAGACACTTCCTAACCTCCTATAAAGGATTCTATATATATTCTATATATACTGTATACTCAGACACTTCCTAACCTCCTATAAAGGATTCTATATATATTCTATATATACTGTATATTCAGACACTTCCTAACCTCCTATAAAGGGTTCTATATATATTCTATATATACTGTATACTCAGACACTCCCTAACCCCCTATGAAGGGTTCTATATATCTTATATATATACTGTATACTCAGACACTTCCTGACCTCCTAGGGTTCTATATATTCTATATATACTGTATACGCAGACACTTCCTAACCTCCTATAAAGGGTTCTATATATATTCTATATATACTGTATACTCAGACACTTCCTAACCTCCTATAAAGGGTTTTATATATATTCTATATATACTGTATACTCAGACACTTCCTAACCTCCTATAAAGGGTTCTATATATATTCTATATATACTGTATACTCAGACACTTCCTAACCTCCTATAAAGGGTTTTATATATATTCTATATATACTGTATACTTAGACACTTCCTAACCTCCTATAAAGGGTTCTATATATATTCTATATATACTGTATACTCAGACACTTCCTAACCTCCTATAAAGGATTCTATATATATTCTATATATACTGTATACTCAGACACTTAATAACCTCCTATAAAGGGTTCTATATATATATTCTATATATACTGTATACTCAGACACTTCCTAACCTCCTATAAAGAGTTCTATATATACTGTATACTCAGACACTTCCTAACCTCCTATAAAGGGTTCTATATATATTCTATATATACTGCATACTCAGACAGGCTAACCTCCTATAAAGGGTTCTATATATATTCTATATATACTGTATACTCAGACACTTCCTAACCTCCTATAAAGGGTTCTATATATATTCTATATATACTGTATACTCAGACACTTCCTAACCTCCTATAAAGGGATCTATATATATTCTATATATTCTGTATTCTCAGACACTTCCTAACCTCCTATAAAGGGTTCTATATATATATTCTATATATACCGTATACTCAGACACTTCCTAACCTCCTATAAAGGGATCTATATATATTATATATATACTGTATACTCAGACACTTCCTAACCTCCTATAAAGGGTTCTATATATATTCTATATATACCGTATACTCAGACAGGCTAACCTCCTATAAAGGGTTCTATATATATTCTATATATACTGTATACTCAGACACTTCCTTACCTCCTGTAAAGGGTTCTATACAGAACCTCAGTGGCTCTGTATATTAAGAAGATAGACCTTTTTTGGTTTTAACAGGAGTGAAGAGTGTGTTGATATAACGGTAATATTGTCAGAATTCAGCTTGTAACAACGATCAGAATTAGTCAAAACAACAAGGTTATGATGACACATTAGGCAATAATTAATAGCAGGCTAAATTATTGTGTCATGCAAAAATTCTATAGATAATTTCTGATGAAAAATAACAAATGTGAAAAAATTGTGTATATAACGTTTTAGAAACAAACTCTTTAATAATTCTTAAACACATTGTCATCTCACCTCTTAGCTTTGGTGTCATGTTCCCCTGAGAGACTCATTTTAGAGGCAGGGACATCCTCTTCTTTCTCCCCTGAGAGTCTCATTTTAGTGGCAGGGTCCCCCTCATCTCTCTCCCCAGAGAGACTCATTTTAGAGTACTGACAACTAAACAGAGATCCAACATGTTGGTTGTGGTTAACACAGTGACAACTAAACAGAGATCCAACATGTTAGTTGTGGTTAACACAGTGACAACTAGACAGAGATCCAACATGTTGGTTGTGGTTAACACAGTGACAACTAAACAGAGATCCAACATGTTGGTTGTGGTTAACACAGTGACAACTAAACAGAGATCCAACATGTTGGTTGTGGTTAACACAGTGACAACTAAACAGAGATCCAACATGTTGGTTGTGGTTAACACAGTGACAACTAATTCCTGAATGTTCTCATTTATTAATAATATTTCATAAATAAAACATTTACTAACAGACACATCCAAACAGTGATTTAATGCATCACATGAACATGTAGTCCTGATTTATATTTTTCACCTTTTGTCCATAATAATAATAATAATAATAATATAATAATAATAATAATATAATAATAATAATAATATATAATAATATTAATAATAACATCTCACTTTCTCTTTTAATAATTTCTCTCATTCTAGTGTGTTGCTTTGTTCAACAGGTATGATATTATGATGCTGTTACTGAATTCAGTTCATAATATTAATGTTAAGAAAAGTCTGTTCAGTGGTTTCATACCAAATTACACAGGAAGCAGGAGCTCATTGGAATTTAGAAAACAACAAATGTTCTGAAGATTTACAACTTATACATAAAACATACACAAATTGTAAAATGACCAGAATACTATAAAATGTAGAATCATTATGATGATCCAGGTTCATATTATAACATGTAGAATCATTATGATGATCCAGGTTCATATTATAACATGTAGAATCATTATGATGATCCAGGTTCATACTATAACATGTAGAATCATTATGATGATCCAGGTTCATATTATAACATGTAGAATCATTATGATGATCCAGGTTCATACTATAACATGTAGAATCATTATGATGATCCAGGTTCATATTATAACATGTAGAATCATTATGATGATCCAGGTTGATACTATAACATGTAGAATCATTATGATGATCCAGGTTCATATTATAACATGTAGAATCATTATGATGATCCAGGTTCATACTATAACATGTAGAATCATTATGATGATCCAGGTTCATATTATAACATGTAGAATCATTATGATGATCCAGGTTCATATTATAACATGTAGAATCATTATGATGATCCAGGTTCATATTATAACATGTAGAATCATTATGATGATCCAGGTTCATATTATAACATGTAGAATCATTATGATGATCCAGGTTCATATTATAACATGTAGAATCATTATGATGATCCAGGTTCATATTATAACATGTAGAATCATTATGATGATCCAGGTTCATATTATAACATGTAGAATCATTATGATGATCCAGGTTGATACTATAACATGTAGAATCATTATGATGATCCAGGTTCATACTATTACATGTAGAATCATTATGATGATCCAGGTTCAACATATCTCTAACTTTGAAGTATACTATGGGGTCCCACTTTATTGACCCTCAAACCAACTCTTAGTGTCCTGATTCAGATCTGTTCTAACCAACTCTTAGTTTCCTGATTCAGATCTGTTCAAACCAACTCTTAGTATCCTGATTCAGATCTGTTCAAACCAACTCTTAATATCCTGATTCAGATCTGTTTAAACCAACTCTTAGTGTCCTGATTCAGATCTGTTTAAACCAACTCTTAGTGTCCTGATTCAGATCTGTTCAAACCAACTCTTAGTTTCCTGATTCAGATCTGTTCAAACCAACTCTTAGTGTCCTGATTCAGATCTGTTTAAACCAACTCTTAGTGTCCTGATTCAGATCTGTTTAAACCAACTCTTAGTTTCCTGATTCAGATCTGTTCTAACCAACTCTTAGTGTCCTGATTCAGATCTGTTCAAACAAACTCTTAGTTTCCTGATTCAGATCTGTTTAAACCAACTCTTAGTATCCTGATTCAGATCTGTTTAAACCAACTCTTAGTGTCCTGATTCAGATCTGTTTAAACCAACTCTTAGTGTCCTGATTCAGATCTGTTTAAACCAACTCTTAGTGTCCTGATTCAGATCTGTTTAAACCAACTCTTAGTGTCCTGATTCAGATCTGTTTAAACCAACTCTTAGTGTCCTGATTCAGATCTGTTTAAACCAACTCTTAGTGTCCTGATTCAGATCTGTTCAAACCAACTCTTAGTGTCCTGATTCAGATCTGTTTAAACCAACTCTTAGTGTCCTGATTCAGATCTGTTTAAACCAACTCTTAGTGTCCTGATTCAGATCTGTTTAAACCAACTCTTAGTGTCCTGATTCAGATCTGTTTAAACCAACTCTTAGTGTCCTGATTCAGATCTGTTTAAACCAACTCTTAGTGTCCTGATTCAGATCTGTTCAAACCAACTCTTAGTGTCCTGATTCAGATCTGTTTAAACCAACTCTTAGTGTCCTGATTCAGATCTGTTTAAACCAACTCTTAGTTTCCTGATTCAGATCTGTTTAAACCAACTCTTAGTTTCCTGATTCAGATCTGTTCTAACCAACTCTTAGTGTCCTGATTCAGATCTGTTCTAACCAACTCTTAGTGTCCTGATTCAGATCTGTTTAAACCAACTCTTAGTGTCCTGATTCAGATCTGTTTAAACCAACTCTTAGTGTCCTGATTCAGATCTGTTTAAACCAACTCTTAGTGTCCTGATTCAGATCTGTTCTAACCAACTCTTAGTGTCCTGATTCAGAACTGTTTAAACCAACTCTTAGTGTCCTGATTCAGAACTGTTTAAACCAACTCTTAGTATCCTGATTCAGATCTGTTTAAACCAACTCTTAGTTTCCTGATTCAGATCTGTTTAAACCAACTCTTAGTGTCCTGATTCAGATCTGTTCTAACCAACTCTTAGTGTCCTGATTCAGATCTGTTCTAACCAACTCTTAGTGTCCTGATTCAGAACTGTTTAAACCAACTCTTAGTTTCCTGATTCAGATGTGTTTAAACCAACTCTTAGTGTCCTGATTCAGATCTGTTCTAACCAGCTCTTAGTGTCCTGATTCAGATCTGTTCTAACCAACTCTTAGTGTCCTGATTCAGAACTGTTTAAACCAACTCTTAGTGTCCTGATTCAGAACTGTTTAAACCAACTCTTAGTATCCTGATTCAGATCTGTTCAACTCATCTGACTGTCATTGTCATGCCCTGTATATCTAAGGAGTTGTCTAAAGCACACACAGATCTGGGACCAGACTAATGTATCCGTGGTTTGCCAGTTAGACTGTTTGTCTCTGGTCTGTGGTCAGCAGTGGTGGCTGGTGGCTGGTGGCATGGAGGACAGGCTCACAATAATGGCTGGAATAAAATGAATAGAATGGTATCAAACACATCAAACACACATGTACAGTTCCATTCACTTCATTCTAGCCCTGATTATGAGCCGGTCATCCTCCCCTTACCAGCCTCCTCTGGTGGTCAGTGGGCACAGCATGGTTGGGGTCAATTCCATTTCAATTTCAATAATTTCAGAAGGTTAATCTCATTAAGAAGCATTGAAGGGAATTGGAATATTAGTGTACTTCCTGAATTGAATGGAGAACCTCTAGTGACTCCCCATCTCGGGTCCGGGAGCGTAATCATCGACTGACACTAATTATCATAACACAACGGACATAAATATTCCTAGAAAATATTCCTATTCATGAAAATCACAAGGGAAATATATTGAGACACAGCTTAGCCTTTTGTTAATCACCCTGTCATCTCAGATTTTCAAAATATGCTTTACAGCCTAAGCTAGACAAGCATTTGTCTAAGTTTACCGATAGCCTAGCATAGCATTTTGTCCAGCTAGCAGCAGGTAACTTGGTCACGAAAATCAGAAAAGCAATTAAATTAAATTGTTTACCTTTGATTAGCTTCGGATTTTTTCACTTACGAGACTCCCAGTTAGATAGCAAATGTTCCTTTTTCCAAAAATATTATTTTGTAGGCGAAATAGCTCCGTTTCTTCCTCACGTTTGGCTGTGAAATCGACCGGAAATTGGGGTCACGACTACGCCGAAAAATATTCCAAATTAGCTCCATAATGTCCACAAAAACATGGCAAACTTTGTTTATAATCAATCTTCAAGGTGTTTTTCAAATATCTATTCGATAATATATCCACCGGGACAATTCGTTTTTCAGTAGGACCGATTGGAATAATGGCTACCTCTGTATTTTACGCAAGAATCACTCTGAGAGACATCAGGTTACAACTTACACAATGTAGCCGCTTACGCTTATTCTTCAACATAAATGTGTAAAACTATCTCACAATGCTGTAGACACCTTGGGGAATACGTAGAAAGAGGAATCTGGTTGATAGCCCATTCACTGCTCAATAGGGACGCATCGGAACGCAGAGCTTTCAAAAGATGAGTCACTTCCGGATTGGATTTTTCTCAGGATTTCGCCTGAGAAAAATTCTGTTCTGTTATACTCACAGACAGTATTTTTACAGTTTTGGAAACTTTAGAGTGTTTTCTATCCCAAGCTGTCAATTATATGCATATTCTAGCATCTTGTCCTGTCAAAATATCCCGTTAACTTTGGGAGCGTTATTTTTCCAAAAATGAAAATAGTGCCCCCTAGATTCAATTAATTTGATTTAATTTGATTTAGATTTAATTAATTTGAGCCAGTTTGCTACAGAAGGAAAATAATCCTCCAGAAACAGGACATTTGAATTATTACATGGATTATAATTAATGAACAATTTTTAAATGGAAAAGTGGATTTTATCATCTTCAGAAACCTTTTTTAAAGCTTTATTTAAATACACTAAAATACATATTTTAGTTTTCCTGTGACAGGTTGATCAAATTCAGATCCTACATCTGTACAGAGATGATGTCTTTATATAAATAAGGCAGTTATTAGCAATGAAGTTGCAACTGTCAGATGCTGTGATTAGGTGTTATAGACCCCAATATGAACAGTTTCTTTCCCCGTGCTGTGGCCCTCACCAACTGGCCATCTGGTCCATAGAGACAAAAGGACTATGCTGTGGCCCTCACCAACTGGCCATCTGGTCCATAGAGACAAAAGGACTATGCTGTGGCCCTCACCAACTGGTCCATAGAGACTAAAGGACCATGCTGTGGCCCTCACCAACTGGTCCATAGAGACTAAAGGACTATGCTGTGGCCCTCACCAACTGGTCCATAGAGACTAAAGGACTATGCTGTGGCCCTCACCAACTGGCTACCTGGCCCATAGAGACAAAATGACTATGCTGTGGCCCTCACCAAGTGGCCATCTGGCCCATAGAGACTAAAGGACTATGCTGTGGCCCTCACCAACTGGCCACCTGGCCCATAGAGACTAAATGACTATTATGTGGCCCTCACCAACTGGCCATCTGGCCCATAGAGACTAAAGGACTATGCTGTGGCCCTCACCAACTGGCCATCTTGCCCATAGAGACTAAAGTACTATGCTGTGTCCCTCACCAACTGGCCCATAGAGACTAAAGGACCCTTGCTGTGGCCCAACTGGTCCATAGAGACTAAATTACTATGCACTCTGCACTGCACACCACATCAACAAGATCAAGCCATCTCTGAACTGTACACGAAATAACTGAACTATAATGCATTAGCTCTCTGTTCATCTCTCTTATATACAGTATATCACAAAAGTGAGTACAACCCTCACATTTTTGTAAATATTTGAGTATATCTTTTCATGTTGACAACACTGAAGAAATGACACTTTGCTACAATGTAAAGTAGTGAGTGTACAGCTTGTATAACAGTGTAAATTTGCTGTCCCCTCAAAATAACTCAACACACAGCCATTAATGTCTAAACTGCTGGCAACAAAAGTGAGTACACCCCTAAGTGAAAATGTCCAAATTGGGCCATATTAGCCATTTTCCCTCTTATTTTGAGGGGACAGCAAATTTACACTATTATACAAGCTGAACACTCACTACATTACAAGAATGTAAACTCATTTTGTGATATACTGTATATTTATACTGATACTGTAAATGTGGACATCCACTGTTTATCAACTGTATATCCACTGTACTGTATATCAACCGTACTGTATATGAACTGTATATCCACTGTACTGTATATCCACTGTACTGTATATCAACTGTATATCCACTGTCCTGTATATCAACTCTATAGCCACTGTACTGTATATCTGTATATCCACTGTTCATTCTCTTATAGCTCTATGCTCAATCGAGTTGTGTATAATGTTGTACAGAAACTTTGTGTAAACTCTTCTGTCTGTATTCTGTCTCTAAATGTTGTCTATCACAAGCAGCACCATGTCAACTTGAAGTTTGAGGTTTAATTTTAAAAAGGCTTCTGAAGTTTGTAATTTCCACATAGAAATTTCAGACTTCAGTTTTCCTTAGAAAAAATATATCAACCCCTACAATAATGTCCATTAATTATAATTCACATAACAATTCACATTTCCTGTTGATGCAGGAATATTTTCAAATTGAAAATGTACTTGGTGAATAAAGGTGATTGTGATTCTACAAAGGTTGAGTCTCTAGATTCCCTTGCTGCTCTGGAGAAATAATGAAATGGTTGTCAGGGTTCAAATGGAATATTTATGATAAAAACATCCTAAAGATTGATTCTATACTTCGTTTGGTCTGTTTCTAGGACCAGTAATCTAACTTTTGGGAATTTTCCTTCTACCTTTCCGCTGGACTTGCAAGCGCATTTGGATTTGTTTACCAAACGTCCTAACAAAAGGACATAAATTATGAACTTTATCGAACAAATCAAACATTTATGGTGGAACTGGGATTCCTGGGAGTGCATTCTGATGAAGATCATCAAAGGTAAGTGAATATTTATAATGCTATTTCTGACTAATGGTGACTACACAACATAGGGGATATTTATTTGGCTGTTTTGGTCTCTGTACCCAGATTATTGCATGGTATGCTTTTTCCGTAAAGTTGTTTTGAAATCTGCCACAGCGGTTGCATTGAGGAGAAGTTCATCTAAAGTTCCATGTATAATAGTTGTATCTATTATCAATGTTTATTATCAGTATTTCTGTAAATTGATGTGGCTCTCTGCAAAATCACTGCATGTTTTGGAAATACTTAACATAACAGGCCAATGTAAACCGGGATTTTTAATATATAAATATGCACTTTCTCGAACAAAACATACATGTATTGTGTAACATGAAGTTCTATGAGTGTCATCTGATGAAGATCATCAAAGGTTAGTGATCAATTTTATCTCTAATTGTGCTTTTTGTGACTCCTCTCTTTGGCTGAAAAAATGGCTGTGTTTTTCTGTGACTTGGTGGTGACCTAACATAATCATTTGTGGAGCTTTCGCTGTAAAGCCTTTTTGAAATCAGACACTGTGGATGGATTAACGAGAATTGTATCTTTAAAATGGTGCCTAACACTTGTATGTTTGAGAAATTAGATTTATGAGATTTGATATTTAGCGGAACTCCGTTCCCAGACAGACAGACTGCATAGTTAAATAATACAAAATACCCCCCTACGTTCAGGTTTCAGCATCAGGCATAAACAGCCGAGCCGTCGGCTACTACATGGGCTGTATTCATTAATTTACTCCACAGCCTACAGTTTTAAAATGTTGCATATACAGTTTTCTCCAAGCGCTGTACAACATTACCTAATTGGTTTCTGTTGCCAAATGTTTTGCTATAGTGGACACTAATGAATACACAAAACCTGTTTTTAGGAAGTGTATGTTCCTCGGCTTTCCACAATAATTGTCCCTTTCACACAACATACCTTCCTGAGTGAAAAGCATTAACAGTCGATTAGAAAGAGAAAATGTTTGTTTGCTTATTGTGTTTAGAGAAGAGAAGCCTATAGACCTATGATACAGTAGGAGATCACCCTGGTCTATAGACCTATGATACAGTAGGAGATCACCCTGGTCTATAGACCTATGATACAGTACACTCTTAGAATAAAGAGTTCCAAACGGGTCCTCTGGCTGTCCCCATAGTAGAACAGTGAGTTCCAGGTAGAACCCTTCTTGCTTCCATGTAGAACACTCTGTGGAAAGGGTTCTTGATGGAACCCAAAAGGGTTCTACCTAGTACCAAAAAGGGTTCTTGTTGGATTTATTATGGATAAATGAATAAACAATGTCCCCATTTTAAATAGAATTGTAACTAGGTAAACTTATACTCTGTTTTATTATATCTGATTAACAATATGAGTTCATAAGAAGGGATTGTGTGACACGGACAAGGAGTAATAAAAAGTTAATGAACACCATTCCAACTAGGAATAAAACGAATGGGTTGTGGACTGTGTAAACACATAAGGTAGTTAACCTATGGTTGACCCTACAGAAACTTAGTTCTGGGGTTTTTAGATAAGGCAGTGAGTGCATTCCTAGATTTCTGTTAATTAAAACTGTCAGTTCAGTGGTGATCGATAATGTTGAGGGGTCAAAAGTTATCTGGGAGTGTGTTAGTAAGTTAGAATGAACGTTTCACCTTACTTTGTCCAGGTCGAGAGGAGGGGTTCTGTTAAAACAATGAAATGACGTCATGATCTGTATATAAACTGCTGCTCGTGTTTGAGTGGGAGATCGCTCCGAGAATAAATTCTATTATCTATTATTGAAAGACTGGTCTGCGTCTATTTTATGCAAACAAGAAATCTTAGAAATTCTCATAAAATAGATTAAGGGTTTGCAATTGATGAAAGCACATTGGCTTCATTAAATTACAGTAGCAGTTATACAAAGGGTTCTCCTATGGGGGCAATAAACCCTTTCAGATTCTAGATAGTGTAGGAGTGATCACAGATGGGCACAGAACGAATTGACCCGAAGCATCTAATTTATATCGAAAATATTTAAGGACTATTACAACACTGTCCACCAGAAATATAATTAACTATATGAATACACATAACAATATCATCAACTATATGAATACACATAACATTATCATCAACTATATGAATACACATAACAATATCATCAACTATATGAATACACACAACAATATCATCAACTATATGAATACACATAACAATATCATCAACTATATGAATACACATAACAATATCATCAACTATATGAATACACACAACAATATCATCAACTATATGACAATATCATCAACTATATGAATACACATAACACTATCATCAACTATATGAATACACATAACAATCGTCGTCTTACCTTTTATCTCTCAATAGAAACAGAGTCTGAATGATCATTCGGTCGTGGAAAGTTACTTTCATTTGCTCTGCTCATTTACATATCAGGTTCTGCCTGTTCTCTCTCCCTCCCTCTCTCTTTACAGCTCTTACAATGTGCCTTGGAATACATTCTACAACTGTCTGGAACTCTATTCTTCTGTCTCTCTCCATTACTTTCTCTGTGTCGTCTGTTGCTGTCTCTGTGTCTTGTCTGGTGTCTCTCTCCATCATATCCTATCTCTCCTGGTTGCAGCTCCTCTCTCCCCAGGGGTAGCAGCTCCTCTCTCCGCAGGGGTAGCAACTCCTCTTTCCCCAGCGGTAGCAGTTCCTCTCTCTCCCCAGGGGTATCAGCTCCTCTCTCCCCAGGGGTAGCAGCTACTCTCTCCCCAGGGGTAGCAGCTCCTCTCTCTCCCCAGGGGTATCAGCTCCACTCTCTCCCCAGGGGTAGCAGCTCCTCTCTCCCCAGGGGTAGCAGCTCCTCTCTCCTCTAGGATTTGAAGACATTGGTGGCTTAGCCCATAGCCAGTAGGGGGGTGCAGGATGGAATTTTAACAGCTAAACCCATGAATATAACACCAGTGTATTTCCAAAAACCACTCAAGAACTTCAAACATAAACCCTGACCTTGCCATTGAGCCAATCTGTCTTTCTCCATCATATACAATTCTTCTGTTGCTGTCTCTATGTCTTGTCTGGTGTCTCTTTCCATCATATTCTCCTGTTGCTGTCTCTGTGTCTTGTCTGGTGTCTCTCTCCATCACATCCTTTTATTCTGTTGCTGTCTCTGTCTCTGTGTCTTGTCTGGTGTCTCTCTCCATCATATCCTATTATTCTGTTGCTGTCTCTGTGTCTTGTCTGGTGTCTCTCTCCATCATATCCTATTATTCTGTTGCTGTCTCTATGTCTTGTCTGGTGTCTCTCTCCATCATATCCTATTATTCTGTTGTCTCCGTGGCAATACTTTGAGAATAAAGTGGCAGTATTGCGAGAATAAACTCTACATTTAATTTTTTGAATAAAGTATGTTATATTTCAAGATGAATGAGGGGATGTTTTTAAGTGCATGTCTCCCTGACTACCTGTTGCTGTGCCACTGTTGAAATGCATCAGTAGATGTCCTGGTGAAACTATAATAAAGTCTGTTATATTTCTAGATGAATGTAGGGGATGTGTTTAAGTGCATGTCTCCCTGACTACCTGTTGCTGTGCCACTGTTGAAATGCCTCAGTAGATGTCCTGGTGAAGCTACACTTTATAATTGGCTTTACTAAAGTTTGTATCGATCACAACTAAAATTATATAAAAATATCCTTTATATTTAATTCAGCTAATTACAATGATATTCTTATTTCTATAAAATCATATAATATAAAATAATGGCACATGACTTATATGCGTAGACCCATCTAGTCTACTAAATGAACAAGCCTACAGTCTATAGCATAGAGCACAGCCAGATAACATACAGTATCTAGTCTGATAAATGAACAAGCCTACAGTCTATAGCATAGCCAGATAACATACAGTATCTAGTCTGCTAAATGAACAAGCCTACAGTCTATAGCATAGCCAGATAACATACAGTATCTAGTCTACTAAATGAACAAGCCTACAGTCTATAGCATAGCCAGATAACATACAGTATCTAGTCTGCTAAATGAACAAGCCTACAGTCTATAGCACAGCCAGATAACATACAGTATCTAGTCTGATAAATGAACAAGCCTACAGTCTATGACATGGAGCATATAGCCAGACAACATAAGTAGGCGACTCATATTCTGTTCTTCTAAAAAAACATTTTCTTCATATCATGTTTCTTTAGACCTGCCTAAAATAAATAATGGATTTATTGTGATGGTGAATATTACATGTTTACTGATTTAAATGTAGATGTTCCAAAGGTGCTCATCAGCAGCTTGTAGACAGTGGAGGCCTGGAGTTGATAAAGTGTCAATGTTAACTGACAGTCATTTACCTTGAGACCAACAGTCATTTACCTTGAGACTAACAGTCTTTTACCTTGAGACTAACAGTCTTTTACCTTGAGACTAACAGTCATTTACCTTGAGACCAACAGTCATTTACCTTGAGACTAACAGTCATTTACCTTGAGACCAACAGTCATTTACCTTGAGACTAACAGTCTTTTACCTTGAGACTAACAGTCTTTTACCTTGAGACTAACAGTCATTTACCTTGAGACCAACAGTCATTTACCTTGAGACTAACAGTCATTTACCTTGAGACTAACAGTCATTTACCTTGAGACCAACAGTCATTTACCTTGAGACTAACAGTCATTTACCTTGAGACTAACAGTCATTTACCTTGAGACTAACAGTCTTTTACCTTGAGACCAACAGTCTTTTACCTTGAGACTAACAGTCTTTTACCTTGAGACTAACTGTCATTTACCTTGAGACCAACAGTCATTTACCTTGAGACCAACAGTCATTTACCTTGAGACTAACAGTCATTTGCATGACAATAAACGGCTGACAATAAATCATGACCCCACTACTCTAGGTCTGTGTCTGGGTCTCCCACATCATGACCTCCACTACTCTAGGTCTGTGTCTGGGTCACCTACATCATGACCCCACTACTCTAGGTCTGTGTCTGGGTCTCCTACATCATGACCCCACTACTCTAGGTCTGTGTCTGGGTCTCCTACATCATGACCTCCACAGCTCTAGGTCTGTGTCTGGGTCTCCTACATCATGACCCCACTACTCTAGGTCTGTGTCTGGGTCTCCTACATCATGACCTCCACAGCTCCAGGTCTGTGTCTGGGTCTCCTACATCATCATCTACCATATAATTTCCTCCTGGCTGCTGCTGTTGTCATCTGTCCTCCTTGACTCATCTGAGATTTATAGATTACATAATATTTGAGGACACATCATTTAAGTACCTACGTATTTTTCATGTTTTGTTCACCTACAAATTAAACACAAATCTGCCCATCTTTTCCCCTCCCTTCCTGGCTGCCCTCCCCCTTCCCTCCCTTCCTGGCTGCTCTCCCCCTTCCCTTCTAGTTCAAGTTTGTTTATTATATACACATGATATACACTGTGTGTACAAAACATTAGAAATACCTGTTTTTTCCACAACATAAACTGACCAGGTGAATCCAGGTGAAAGCTATGATCGCTTATTGATGTCACCTAGAGCTGTGTCGGTCATGACATTTTGTCAGCCGGTGAGTGTCATGCAGACTGAAAGTCTCATGGTAATTGACCCTTTATTAACATCAATTCATTTAGCATTTCCTGGATTCCATGGAAAGACTACAAGCCACTGATACAGACCTTTGGAACATCTACATTTTAAAAAGTCTAATAAATCCATGTAATATATTCTACACCAGCACAATAACTATATTATTTATTTTAGACAGGTATAAAGAAACATGGCATTAAGAAAATCTAGCCTATTTCAGAAGAACACACTAAGAATCCAGGCTGTATCACATCCGACCGTGATTGGGAGTCCCACAGGGCGGCGCACAATTGGCCCAGCGTCGTCCAGGTTTGGCCCGGGGTAGGCCTTCATTGGTAATAAAAACTTGTTCTCAACTGACGTGGCTAGTTAAATAAAGGTTCAATAAAATAATAATAATAATAATAATTAGGGGTTTAATTAGGTAAGTTGAAATGTAAAAAAGATTCTAACACAAGTTCCTCTGGGAACCTTTACTAATCAATGGGTTCCTATTTTAACCTTTCCTAATCAATGGGTTCCTATTTTAACCTTTCCTAATCAATGGGTTCCTATTTTAACCTTTACTAATCAATGGGTTCATATTTTAACCTTTCCTAATCAATGGGTTCATATTTTAACCTTTCCTAATCAATGGGTTCCTATTTTAACCTTTACTAATCAATGGGTTCATATTTTAACCTTTCCTAATCAATGGGTTCATATTTTAACCTTTACTAATCAATGATGTCATATTTTAACCTTTCCTAATCAATGGGTTCATATTTTAACCTTTACTAATCAATGATGTCATATTTTAACCTTTCCTAATCAATGGGTTCATATTTTAACCTTCCCTAATCAATGATGTCATATTTTAAACTTTACTAATCAATGGATTCATATTTTAACCTTTACTAATCAATGGGTTCCTATTTGAACCTTTCCTAATCAATGGGTTCCTATTTTAACCTTTCCTAATCAATGGGTTCCTATTTTAACCTTTCTTATCATAAATGGTTCTTGGAAGAACCTGAAGGCGAAAAGGAGGAACTTCAATATGCTGGCGCCCTCTTATTATCAATAGCTTCCGCATGACTACAACCACCCACATCAACACTGCATTCTAGAGTCTCTGAATAGCTACTACCACCCACATCAACAACCCATTGCAGGACAGACTGGTAGCTAGCTATACAACAACACTTGCTGGAAAACAGTTTCTTGAAATGTACACAGCAAACTCCTGCTAAGTCGTAGTCCCTGTTCTGCATTCCTCAGGGAGAAGAATGTCAAGGGATGTTTTGCTAGCTAACTGGCTAATTGTAGCTAGCTAATGTCAATTACCTCTGGTTAATTATTACATGTTGTAGCTAGCTAATGTCAATTACCTCTGGTTAATTATTACATGTTGTAGCTAGCTAATGTCAATTACCTCTGGTTAATTATTACATGTTGTAGCTAGCTAATGTCAATTACCTCTGTTTAATTATTACATATGTAGCTAGCTAACGTCAATTACCTCTGGTTAATTATTACTTGTTGTAGCTAGCTAACGTCAATTACATCTGGTTAATTATTACATGTTGTAGCTAGCTAACGTCAATTACCTCTGGTTAATTATTACATGTTGTAGCTAGCTAATGTCAATTACCTCTGTTTAATTATTGCATGTTGTAGCTAGCTAATGTCAATTACCTCTGGTTAATTCTTGCATGTTGTAGCTAGCTAATGTCAATTACCTCTGGTTAATTATTGCATGTTGTAGCTAGCTAATGTCAATTACATCTGGTTAATTATTACATGTTGTAGCTAGCATACCAATGACCCCATTGGTTCCTGCATACCAATGACCCCATTGGATCTTGCATACCAATGACCCCATTGGATCCTGCATACCAATGACCCCATTGGTTACAAACCAGAGTTTAAACCAACTCTGAGTTTTTTGTTTGCTGTATGGGGACAGGACCCCCACCTTTCCAGCCCCCGACAGGGTTTGATTTAAGTAAAAGACAACATCCTTCGATCCCGCCTACCTGCTCTCGCCTTCGTTACAGAACTGTGGGAAAACAATGCCCAACAGGCATGGACAAAGGACACTGTATACCGGTGTATGGCTAGCTAGCTACCGTTGTCACTCCAGAACCTTCTTCTGTCGGTTTATCGGTGGCGGCTGGTATCCAACGTTGTGAGAAACCGGTACTGTGTTCAGTACATTGTTTGTGTCAATTTGTCAAGGTGAAGGTACTCAGTATTAAGTGAAATTACATTCTGTGTAATTTGTTCGCCCTGTGCAGTGCAGTCAAGATGAGCCATCCAAGATGTCCACCATCAGCACAAAAGGTGTGTATACAAGAGGCGACTGTCGAGAGCCTTGCATCCTCCGAAACACAACCAGAGGGTGGTGCGGTCTGCCTACTGCATCACCGTGGGCACACTGCCTGCCCTCCAGGACACATACAGCACCCAATGTCACAGGAAGACCAATAAGATCATCACCACCCGAGTCACTTCCTGTTCAACCCGCTATCGTCCAGATGGAGAGTACAGGTGCATCATCACCACCCGAGCCACTGCCTGTTCACTCCACTATCATCCAGAAGGTGAGGTCAGTACAGGTGCATCAAAGCTGGGACCGAGAGACTGAAAAACAGCTTCTATCTCAAGGCCATTAGACTGTTAAAAAGCCATAACTAGTCGGCCACCACCTGGTTACTCAACCCTGCACCTTAGAGGCTGCTGCCCTCTGTACTGTACATAGACATGGAATAACTGGTTACTCAACCCTGCACCTTAGAGGCTGCTGTCCTCTGTACATAGACATGGAATCACTGGTTACCAACCCTGCACCTTAGAGGCTGCTGTCCTCTGTACTGTACATAGACATGGAATCACTGGTTACTTTAATAGTGGAAGCCGACTCACTTTAATGAAATCTCTGTCTCTGTCTGTCTCTCCGATCTGTTCATATCTCTCTTTATCTACTCAAGAAACAGTGGTTCGTTGGGGTGTGTGTGTGTGTGTGTGTATGGTGTGTCATTGAAACAACTGTTTTAAACCTGTCTAACCTTTAACCTTTTAAAAGGAGTCCTCAGGGGGGTCATCCTAGGGTATCCGGGGATGGAATGTCCCGTGTGTATCTCAGTCAATAAAAAAAGGGGGTCATGATATTCTTTAAGATGGACCCCTTTTAAAATGCTGACCTAAACAGATCAATTTGACCCCATAAAAGAGTGGGATGTCTCAGCCCACCACTAAAACAGAGGACCAGAAGACCTGAAGACACATCTAAAGAGACTCCTAGAGATGTCTCAGTCCACCACTAAAACAGAGGACCAGAAGACCTGAAGACCTGAAGACACACATCTAAAGAGACTCCTAGAGATGTCTCAGTCCACCACTAAAACAGTCAACAGAGGACCAGAAGACCTGAGGACATACTTCTAAAGAGACTCCTAGAGATGTCTCAGTCCAACACTAAAACAGAGGACCAGAAGACCTGAGGACACATCTATAGAGACTCCTAGAGATGTCTCAGTTTACCACTAAAACAGAGGACCAGAAGACCTGAAGACACACATCTATGGAGACTCCTAGAGATGTCTCAGTCCACCACTAAAACAGAGGACCAGAAGACCTGAGGACACATCTATAGAGACTCCTAGAGATGTCTCAGTTCACCACTAAAACAGAGGACCAGAAGACCTGAGGACACACATCTATAGAGACTCCTAGAGATGTCTCAGTCCACCACTAAAACAGAGGACTAGAAGACCTGAGGACACATCTATAGAGACTCCTAGAGATGTCTCAGTCCACCACTAAAACAGAGGACTAGAAGACCTGAGGACACATCTATAGAGACTCCTAGGGATGTCTCAGTCCACCACTAAAACAGAGGACCTGAAGACCAGAAGACCTGAGGACACATCTATAGAGACTCCTAGGGATGTCATGGGGTAATTTGAAGGTGGGTTGAATTTCCCATATGATGAAGGTTTTTATCTAACTATGCATATTTATATATTTTTTACGTTGTACATTATAAATTAATGTTTTTAATAATGTATTATGTCAAATGAGAAAGTATATATTTAATGAGATGTTGTGTTATTGATAATTATTTAATTTTCTTACACAAGAATGGACTCAATCCACATATGTATTTATCCGACTGTTTTAACCAAACAAACGTCAGTTTTATGTCTCAAAGTGACTCAGAACGATGCAAAGGCTCTAATCAAGAGAGAACAACTGGCTCCACCTAGTGGATGTTCACAGTTATAGAAAACAATGACTTTACATTTTGTAGTGTGTGTGTGTGGGGGGGGGGGGGGGGGGGGCTCTGTGTCTGTAATGTTATCGCTCTTTCAATTTATTAGAAGTTTTTTTTTTTCAAATATTTAACAATGTTCAAATATTTGGTTTCTGCAGATTTTTTTTTAGATTGAATGACACATAATTTTCAGGTAACTATTATTTTTTACTGTATTGTATTTTATGTAAATTATCTGCATTTTTAAGTAAAAAATGTACATTGTAATATTATGTCAATCTATAAAGGTTAGCCTACATTTACAAAGGAGCTACCTGAAGTAATGGATGAGGATCAAGAACCAACACCCCTAACAGAAGTGATTGTTATAGAGGATAAAGAACCAACACCCCTAACAGAAGTGATTGTTATAGAGGATAAAGAACCAACACCCCAACAGAAGTGATTGTTATAGAGGATAAAGAACCAACACCCCTAACAGAAGTGATTGTTATAGAGGATAAAGAACCAACATCCCAACAGAAGTAAGAGAGAATATATTTAACACATCATTTAATATTCCTGTAGAACTGTAAGAGAGAATATATTTAACACATCATTTAATATTCCTGTAGAACTGTAAGAGAGAATATATTTAACACATCATTTAATATTCCTGTAGAACTGTAAGAGAGAATATATTTAACACATCATTTAATATTCCTGTAGAACTGTAAGAGAGAATATATTTAACACATCATTTAATATTCCTGTAGAACTGTAAGAGAGAATATATTTAACACATCATTTAATATTCCTGTAGAACTGTAAGAGAGAATATATTTAACACATCATTTAATATTCCTGTAGAACTGTAAGAGAGAATATATTTAACACATCATTTAATATTCCTGTAGAACTGTAAGAGAGAATATATTTACCACATCATTTAATATTCCTGTAGAACTGTAAGAGAGAATATATTTAACACATCATTTAATATTCCTGTAGAACTGTAAGAGAGAATATATTTAACACATCATTTAATATTCCTGTAGAACTGTAAGAGAGAATATATTTAACACATCATTTAATATTCCTGTAGAACTGTAAGAGAGAATATATTTAACACATCATTTAATATTCCTGTAGAACTGTAAGAGAGAATATATTTAACACATCATTTAATATTCCTGTAGAACTGTAAGAGAGAATATATTTAACACATCATTTAATATTCCTGTAGAACTGTAAGAGAGAATATATTTAACACATCATTTAATATTCCTGTAGAACTGTAAGAGAGAATATATTTAACACATCATTTAATATTCCTGTAGAACTGTAAGAGAGAATATATTTAACACATCATTTAATATTCCTGTAGAACTGGAAGAGAGAATATATTTACCACATCATTTAATATTCCTGTAGAACTGTAAGAGAGAATATATTTAACACATCATTTAATATTCCTGTAGAACTGTAAGAGAGAATATATTTAATATTCCTGTAGAACTGTAAGAGAGAATATATAGGTCCCTGAAAAGGAGAGACTGATAGGGGTGTCTGGTTATAATATGCCCCTGAAAAGGAGAGACTGATA